>NC_034202.2:45014053-45034053 GCF_002021735.2 Oncorhynchus kisutch | reverse complement strand
TCCTCTCCTCCTCTCCTGTCCACCTCTCCTCTCCTAGCTGTCCTCTTCTCTCCTAGCTGACCTCCTCTCCACTCCTAGCTATCCTCCCTCTCCTCTCCTAGCTATCCTCCCCTCCTCTCCTAGCTGTCCTCCTCTCCTCTCCCTAGCTGTCCTCCTCTCCTAGCTCTCCTCCTCTCCTAGCCTTCCTCCTCTCCTAGCTGTCCTCCTCTCCTAGCTGTCCTCCTCTCCTCTCCTAGCTATCCTCCTCTCCTCTCCTAGCTCTCCTCCTCTCCTCTCTTAGCTATCCTCCTCTCCTAGCTGTCCTCCTCTCTTCTCCTAGCTATCCTCCTCTCTCTGCTGCCCTCCTCTCTTCTCCTAGCTATCCTCTTCTCCTAGCTGTCCTTCTCTCCTCTCCTAGCTGTCCTCCTCTCCTCTCCTAGCTGTCCTCCTCTCCTCTCCTAGCTGTCCTCCTCTCCTTGCTGTCCTCCTCTCCAAGCTGTTCTCCTCTCCTAGTTGTCCTCCTCTCCTAGCTGCCCTCCTCTCCTAGCTATCATCCTCTCCTCTCCTAGCTGTCCTCCTCTCCTAGCTCTCCTCTTCTCCTAGCCTTCCTCCTCTCCTAGCTCTCCTCCTCTCCTCTCCTACCAATCCTCCTCTCCTAGCTGTCCTCCTCTCCTAAATATCCTCCTCTCCTCTCCTAGCTATCCTCCTCTCCTAGCTGTCCTCCTCTCCTAGCTGTCCTTCTCTCCTCTCCCAGCTATCCTCCTCTCCTCTCCTAGCTATTCTCCTCTCCTAGCTATTCTCCTCTCCTAGCTATTCTCCTCTCCTAGCTGTCCTCCTGTCCTAGCTATCCTCCTCTCCTAGCTATGCTCCTCTCCTAGCTGTCCTCCTCTCCTAGCTGTCCTCCTCTCTTCTCCTAGCTATCCTCCTCTCCTAGCTGTCCTTCTCTCCTAGCTGTCCTTCTCTCCTCTCCTAGCTGACCTCCTCTTCTCTCCTAGCTGTCCTCCTCTCTTAGCTGTCCTCCTTTCCTACCTGTCCTCCTCTCCTAGCTGTCCTCCTCTCCTAGCTGTCCTCCTCTCCTAGCTATTCTCCTCTCCTCTCCTAGCTATTCTCCTCTCCTAGCTATTCTCCTCTCCTAGCTGTCCTCCTGTCCTAGCTATCCTCCTCTCCTAGCTATGCTCCTCTCCTAGCTGTCCTCCTCTCCTAGCTGTCCTCCTCTCTTCTCCTAGCTATCCTCCTCTCCTAGCTGTCCTTCTCTCCTTGCTGTCCTTCTCTCCTCTCCTAGCTGACCTCCTCTTCTCTCCTAGCTGTCCTCCTCTCTTAGCTGTCCTCCTCTCCTACCTGTCCTCCTCTCCTAGCTGTCCTCCTCTCCTAGCTGTCCTCCTCTCCTAGCTATCCTCCTCTCCTAGCTATGCTCCTCTCCTAGCTATGCTCCTCTCCTAGCTGTCCTCCTCTCCTAGCTGACCTCCTCTCTTCTCCTAGCTATCCTCCTCTCTAGCTGTCCTCTCTTCTCCTAGCTATCCTCCTCTCCTAGCTGTCCTTCTCTCCTCTCCTAGCTGTCCTCCTCTCCTCTCCTAGCTGTCCTCCTCTCCTTTCCTAGCTGTCCACTTCTCTCCTAGCTGTCCTCCTCTCCTCTCCTAGCTGTCCTCCTCTCCTTTCCTAGCTGTCCTCTTCTCTCCTAGCTGTCCTCCTCTCCTCTCCTAGCTATCCTCCTCTCCTCTCCTAGATATCCTCCTCTCCTCTCCTAGCTGTCCTCCTCTCCTAGCTGTCCTCCTCTCCTCTCCTAGCTATCCTCCTCTCCTAGCTACCCTCCTCTCCTCCCCTAGCTATCCTCCTCTCCTAGCTTCTTCCTCTCCTCTTGTAATATTGACATAGCTTCTCCTAGCTATCCTCTTCTCCTAGCTGTCCTTCTCTCCTCTCCTAGCTGTCCTCCTCTCCTCTCCTAGCTGTCCTCCTCTCCTCTCCTAGCTGTCCTCCTCTCCTTGCTGTCCTCCTCTCCTAGCTGTTCTCCTCTCCTAGTTGTCCTCCTCTCCTAGCTGCCCTCCTCTCCTAGCTATCATCCTCTCCTCTCCTAGCTGTCCTCCTCTCCTAGCTCTCCTCCTCTCCTAGCCTTCCTCCTCTCCTAGCTCTCCTCCTCTCCTCTCCTACCAATCCTCCTCTCCTAGCTGTCCTTCTCTCCTCTCCTAGCTGTCCTCTCCTCTCCTAGCTGTCCTCCTCTCCTCTCCTAGCTATCCTCCTCTCCTCTCCTAGCCATCTGCCTCTCTAGCTTTCCTCCTCTCCTATATATCCTCCTCTCCTCGCTGTCTTCCTCTCCTCTCCTAGATCTCCTCCTCTCCTAGCTATCCTCCTCTCCTCTCCTAGTTGTCCTCCTCTGCTAGCTATCCTCCTCTCCTATCTGTCCTCCTCTCCTCTCCTAGCTGTCCTCCTCTCCTAAATATCCTCCTCTCCTCTCCTAGCTATCCTCCTCTCCTAGCTGTCCTCCTCTCCTAGCTGTCCTTCTCTCCTCTCCCAGCTATCCTCCTCTCCTCTCCTAGCTATTCTCCTCTCCTAGCTATTCTCCTCTCCTAGCTATTCTCCTCTCCTAGCTGTCCTCCTGTCCTAGCTATCCTCCTCTCCTAGCTATGCTCCTCTCCTAGCTGTCCTCCTCTCCTAGCTGTCCTCCTCTCTTCTCCTAGCTATCCTCCTCTCCTAGCTGTCCTTCTCTCCTAGCTGTCCTTCTCTCCTCTCCTAGCTGACCTCCTCTTCTCTCCTAGCTGTCCTCCTCTCTTAGCTGTCCTCCTTTCCTACCTGTCCTCCTCTCCTAGCTGTCCTCCTCTCCTAGCTGTCCTCCTCTCCTAGCTATTCTCCTCTCCTCTCCTAGCTATTCTCCTCTTCTAGCTATTCTCCTCTCCTAGCTGTCCTCCTGTCCTAGCTATCCTCCTCTCCTAGCTATGCTCCTCTCCTAGCTGTCCTCCTCTCCTAGCTGTCCTCCTCTCTTCTCCTAGCTATCCTCCTCTCCTAGCTGTCCTTCTCTCCTAGCTGTCCTTCTCTCCTCTCCTAGCTGACCTCCTCTTCTCTCCTAGCTGTCCTCCTCTCTTAGCTGTCCTCCTCTCCTACCTGTCCTCCTCTCCTAGCTGTCCTCCTCTCCTAGCTGTCCTCCTCTCCTAGCTATCCTCCTCTCCTAGCTATGCTCCTCTCCTAGCTCTCCTCCTCTCCTAGCTGACCTCCTCTCTTCTCCTAGCTATCCTCCTCTCTAGCTGTCCTCTCTTCTCCTAGCTATCCTCCTCTCCTAGCTGTCCTTCTCTCCTCTCCTAGCTGTCCTCCTCTCCTCTCCTAGCTGTCCTCCTCTCCTTTCCTAGCTGTCCTCTTCTCTCCTAGCTGTCCTCCTCTCCTCTCCTAGCTGTCCTCCTCTCCTTTCCTAGCTGTCCTCTTCTCTCCTAGCTGTCCTCCTCTCCTCTCCTAGCTATCCTCCTCTCCTCTCCTAGATATCCTCCTCTCCTCTCCTAGCTGTCCTCCTCTCCTAGCTGTCCTCCTCTCCTCTCCTAGCTATCCTCCTCTCCTAGCTACCCTCCTCTCCTCCCCTAGCTATCCTCCTCTCCTAGCTTCTTCCTCTCCTCTCCTAGCTGTCTTCCTCTCCTAGCTGTCCATCTCTCCTCTCCTAGCTGTCCACCTCTCCTCTCCTAGCTGGCCTCCTCTCCTCTCCTAGCTGTCCTCCTCTATTAGCTATCCTCCTCTCCTCTCCTAGCTATCCCCCCTCTCCTCTCCTAGCTATCCTCTACTCCTCTCCTAGCTTCTTCCTCTCCTCTCCTAACTGTCTTCCTCTCCTATCTGTCCACCTCTCCTCTCCTAGCCGCCCTCCTCTCTTCTCGTAGCTATCCTCCTCTCCTCTCCTAGCTATCCTCCTCTCCTCCCCTAGCTGTCCTCCTCTCCTCTCCTAGCTATCATCCTCTCCTAGCTATCCTCCTCTCCTCTCCCAGCTATCCTCCTCTCCTAGCTATCCTCCTCTCCTCTCCTAGCTATCCTCCTCTCCTCTCCTAGCCAGCCTCCTCTCCTAGCTATCCTCCTCTCCTAGCTGTCTTCCTCTCCTCTCCTAGATCTCCTCCTCTCCTAGCTATTCTCCTCTCCTCTCCTAGCTATCCTCTTCTCCTAGCTACCCTCCTCTCCTAGATATCCTCCTATCCTAGCTATCATCCTATCCTAGCAGACCTCCTCTCCACTCCTAGCTATCCTCCTCTCCTCTCCTAGCTGTCCTCCTCTCCTAGCTGTGCTCCTCTCCTACCCATCCTCCTCTCCTAGCTGTCCTCCTCTCCTCTCCTAGCTATCCTTCTCTCCTAGCTAACCTCCTCTCCTCTCCTAGCTATCCTCCTCTCCTCTCCTAGCTATCCTCCTCTCCTCGCTGTCCTCCTCTCCTAGCTGTCCTCCCCTCT
Organism: Oncorhynchus kisutch; assembly: GCF_002021735.2. NCBI lineage: Eukaryota > Metazoa > Chordata > Actinopteri > Salmoniformes > Salmonidae > Oncorhynchus > Oncorhynchus kisutch. Next base: position 45,029,671 of record NC_034202.2, on the reverse strand, counting down.
TCTCCTAGCTGTCCTCCTCTCCTCTCCTAGCTGTCCTCCCCTCTTCTCCTAGCTATCCTCCTCTCCTAGCTATCCTCCTCTCCTCTCCTAGCTATCCTCCTCTCCTAGCTGTCCTCCTCTCCTAGCTGTCCTCCCCTCTTCTCCTAGCTGTCCTCCTCTCCTAGCTATCCTCCTCCCCTCTCCTAGCCAGCCTCCTCTCCTAGCTGTGCTCCTCCCACCTATCTGTCCTCCTCTCCTCCTCTCCCCCTATCATCCTCTCCTCCCCTCCTCTCCTAGCTGTCCTCCTCTCCTTCTCTCCCCCTCTCTTCTCCTCCTCTCCCCCTATTCTCTCCTCCCCTTCTCTACCCTCCTCTCCTAGCTGTCCTCCTCTCTCCTAGCTGTCATCCTCTCCTCCTCTTCGCTCCCCTCCTCTCCTAGCTGTCCTCCTCTCCTCTCCTTGCTGTCCTCCTCCCCTCTCCTAGCTGTCCTCCTCTCCTTCTCTCCCCCTCTCCTCTCCTCCTCTCCCCCTCTCCTCCTCTTCCCCTATCATCCTCTCCTCCCCTTCTCTCCCCTCCTCTCCTAGCTGTCCTCCTCTCCTCGCTGTCCTCCTCCTCTCTCCTAGCTGTCCTACTCTCCTCCCCTTCTCTCCCCTCCTCTCCTAGCTGTCCTCCTCTCCTAGCTGTCCTCCTCTCCTTCTCTCCCCCTCTCCTCTCCTCCTCTCCCCCTATTCTCTCCTCCCCTTCTCTACCCTCCTCTCCTGGCTGTCCTCCTCTGAAAAAAATGTTTGTAGTAAATTGAGTTAAAAACCTTGATGCGTCTGCAAAAATCAACTATAATTTTGAGGAGTTTTATTTGATTATATATATATATAATATATAATATATAATATATATATAATAAATATATATATTTTTTTCAGGGAGCAATTACATATTTTTTTTACCATAACAGTAAATATAATTTTGTGGAAACTGAAGGTGAAACGCCTCGTATCAGACAAACATAATAATAACTATGAAATAGATCAGATCTTTTTTTTGTAGGTAAAAAAATAAATATATATTTATGTATTGGGTCAAATGTCAGTTTTGTAAGAATGACCCAGCTGTCACAGTGGCTGGGTCATTATCCTAGTGCTGATGGACACACTAACACATTCACTCTGACAGGACACCAGGAAAGGAGAGAGGGAGGGAGTTAAGGAGGTGGAGGAGGAGATGGAACATGAGAGGAGAGGAATTATTGTAATATTGACATGGTCACACTGACAGGACAGGAGGAGATGAGCATTGGAGGGAGGGAGGAGATGAGCATTGGAGGGAGGGAGGAGATGAGGAGGAGAAGGAGGACAGAGGAGCGGAGAAGACTTAGGGAAGGAGGGAGGGAATAGCCCAGAAAATAAGCCTCAAGGGATTTTATGGCGAGAAGTGGGGAGAGAAGGAAAAAGACTGGAGACACATAGATAATGAAGTGGAGTGCAGGGGAGGAGAGGGGTGCAGTGAGAGGTTGGTAAAATGGTGTGGAGTGTGGTGAGATGGTGAGATGGTGAGGTGGATGGTGACATGGTGAGATGGTGAGGTGGTGAGATGGATGGTGAGATGGTGACATGGTGAGATGACTGGTGAGATGGTGAGGTGGTGAGATGTTGAGGTGGTGAGATGTTGAGGTGGATGGTGAGATGGAAGGTGAGATGTTGAGGTGGATGGTGAGATGTTGAGGTGGATGGTGAGATGGTGAGGTGGATGGTGAGATGGTGAGGTGGATGGTGAGATGGTGAGGTGGATGGTGAGATGGTGAGGTGGATGGTGAGATGGTGAGGTGGATGGTGAGATGGTGAGGTGGATGGTGAGATGTTGAGTTGGATGGTGAGGTGGTGAGGTGGATGGTGAGATGGTGAGGTGGTGAGGTGGATGGTGAGATGGTGAGGTGGATGGTGAGATGGTGAGGTGGATGGTGAGATGTTGAGGTGGATGGTGAGGTGGTGAGGTGGATGGTGAGGTGGTGAGGTGGATGGTGAGATGGTGAGATGGGGAGGTGGATGGTAAGGTGGTGAGGTGGATGCTGAGATGGTGAGGTGGATGGTGACATGGTGAGATGGTGAGATGGTGAGATTGTGACTTGGTGAGATGGATGGTGAGATGGTGAGGTGGTGAGGTGGATGGTGAGGTGGTGAGGTGGTGAGACGTTGAGGTGGATGGTGAGATGGTGAGATGGTGAGATTGTGACTTGGTGAGATGGATGGTGAGATGGTGAGGTGGTGAGGTGGATGGTGAGGTGGTGAGGTGGTGAGATGGTGAGGTGGATGGTGACATGGTGAGGTGGATGGTGAGATGGTGAGGTGGATGGTGAGATGGTGAGGTGGTGAGATGGTGAGATGGATTGTGACATGGTGAGGTGGATGGTGAGGTGTTGAGGTGGATGGTGAGGTGGATGGTGAGATGGTGACATGGTGAGGTGGATGGTGAGGTGTTGAGGTGGATGGTGAGGTGGATGGTGAGATGGTGACATGGTGAGGTGGAATGTCAAATGGTGAGGTTGTGAGATGGGGAGGTGGATGGTGAGATGGGGAGGTGGATGGTGAGATGGTGAGATGGTGAGGTGGATGGTGAGATGTTGAGGTGGATGGTGAGGTGGTGAGGTGGTGAGGTGGATGGTGAGATGGGGAGTTGGATGGTGAGATGGGGAGGTGGATGGTGACATGGTGAGGTGGTGAGGTGGATGGTGAGATGGTGAGATGGTGAAGTGGATGGTGAGATGGTGAGATGTTGAGGTGGATGGTGAGATATTGAGGTGGATGGTGAGGTGGATGGTGAGATGTTGAGGTGGATGGTGAGATGGTGAGATGGGGAGGTGGATGGTGAGATGGTGAGGTGGATGGTGAGATGTTGAGGTGGATGGTGAGGTGGATGGTGAGATGTTGAGGTGGATGGTGAGGTGGTGAGGTGGATGGTGAGATGGTGAGGAGGATGGTGAGATGGTGAGGTGGTGAGGTGGATGGTGAGATGGTGAGATGGATGGTGAGATGGTGAGGTGGATGGTGAGATGGTGAGGAGTATGGTGAGATGGTGAGGTGGATGGTGAGATGGGGAGGTGGATGGTGAGATGGTGAGGTGGTGAGGTGGATGGTGAGATGGTGAGATGTTGAGGTGGATGGTGAGATGTTGAGGTGGATGGTGAAATGGTGAGATGGTGAGGTGGATGGTGAGATGGTGAGATGTTGAGGTGGATGGTGAGGTGGATGGTGAGATGTTGAGGTGGATGGTGAGGTGGTGAGGTGGATGGTGAGGTGGTGAGGTGGATGGTGAGGTGGTGAGGTGGATGGTGAGATGGTGAGGTGGATGGTGAGATGGGGAGGTGGATGGTGAGATGGTGAGGTGGTGAGGTGGATGGTGAGATGGTGAGATGTTGAGGTGGATGGTGAGATGTTGAGGTGGATGGTGAAATGGTGAGATGGTGAGGTGGATGGTGAGATGGTGAGATGTTGAGGTGGATGGTGAGGTGGATGGTGAGATGTTGAGGTGGATGGTGAGGTGGTGAGGTGGATGGTGAGGTGGATGGTGAGGTGGTGAGGTGGATGGTGAGATGGTGAGGTGGATGGTGAGATGGTGAGGTGGTGACATGGTGAGATTGTGACATGGTGAGATGGATGGTGAGATGGTGAGGTGGATGGTGAGATGGTGAGGTGGTGACATGGTGAGATGATGAGATTGTGACATGGTGAGATGGATGGTGAGATGGTGAGGTGGTGAGGTGGATGGTGAGATGGTGAGGTGGATGGTGAGATGTTGAGGTGGTGAGGTGGATGGTGAGATGGTGAGGTGGATGGTGAGATGTTGAGGTGGATGGTGAGATGTTGAGGTGGATGGTGAGGTGGTGAGGTGGATGGTGAGGTGGTGAGGTGGTGAGGTGTTGAGGTGGATGGTGAGATGATGACATGGTGAGGTGGATGGTGACATGGTGAGGTGGTGAGGTGGATGGTGAGGTGGTGAGGTGTTGAGGTTTATGGTGAGGTGGATGGTGAGATGTTGACATGGTGAGGTGGATTGTGAAATGGTGAGGTTGTGAGATGGGGAGGTGGATGGTGAGATGGGGAGGTGGATGGTTAGATGGTGACATGGTGAGGTGGATGGTGAGATGGTGAGGTGGATGGTGACAAGGTGAGATGGTGAGGTGGATGGTGAGATGGTGAGGAGGATGATGAGGTGGTGAGGAGGATGGTGAGATGGTGAGGTGGTGAGGTGGATGGTGAGTTGGTGAGGTGGATGGTGAGGAGGATGATGAGATGGTGAGGAGGATGATGAGATGGTGAGTGGATGGTGAGGTGGTGAGTGGATGGTGAGGTGGTGAGATGTTGAGGTGGATGGTGAGGTTGTGAGGTGGATGGTGAGATGGTGAGGTGGATTGTGAGATGGTGACATGGTGAGGTGGATTGTGAAATGATGGGATGGTGAGATGGTGAGATGGTGAGGTAGATGGTGAGATGGTGAGGTGGATGGTGAGATGGTGAGGTGGATTGTGAAATGGTGGGATGGTGAGATGGTGAGATGGTGAGGTGGATGGTGAGATGGTGAGGTGGATGGTGAGGTGGATGGTGAGATGGTGACATGGTGAGGTGGATTGTGAAATGGTGGGATGGTGAGATGGTGAGATGGTGAGGTGGATGGTGAGATGGTGAGGTGGATGGTGAGGTGGTGAGGTGGATGGTGAGATGGTGAGATGGCGAGGTGGATTGTGAAATGGTGGGATGGTGAGATGGTGGATGGTGAGATGGTGAGGTGGATGGTGAGGTGGTGAGGTGGATGGTGAGATGGTGAGATGGCGAGGTGGATTGTGAAATGGTGGGATGGTGAGATGGTGAGGTGGATGGTGAGTTGGTGAGATGGTGAGGTGGTGAGGTGGATGGTGAGGTGGTGAGGTGGATGGTGAGATGGTGAGGAGGATGATGAGGATGGTACTAATACGGTGAAGAGGGGTTAGCGACTGACAATTTTGGGGAGAGTTGAGAAAGAGTTGAGAAAGTGAGTGAGCAGCTGTCCAACAATAGTACCTTAGCTCTGAGGAAGAGAGGAGGAAGAGGAGGGGGGAAGGATGTGGAGCTTTTAGAAAGCTGATTTAGGGGAAGATGGCTAGAATGATGCTTTTTTCCCCCCTCTAAAGCGTCTATTGGATGTATGGCCTATTGACAGTTAATGGCTCAGCTCGGCTCCGCGGGCACATCAAAACCCTGCGAACTACAGCCCTACTCCGGGCTGTAAAGTGGAGCCATGTTAAGACGTGAGAAATTCAGAGAAAGCTGTGACTCTCCTTCCTGTAACTATTCGTAAAGTATTCAGACCTCTTGACTTTTTACGCATTTCGTTTAAGTTATTCGACATGTGTTTTAGTTTTTGTTGGTGATGAACATTTTGTTCATCAATCTATCACATAATGAGAGAGCAAAACAAAAAACTGTTTGGAACTAAAATATCACAAATATCAGACCCTTTCCTGAGTACTTTGTTGAATCACCGTTGGCAGCGATTACAGCCTTGAGTCTTTTTAATTTTTACCTTTATTTAACTAGGCAAGTCAGTTAATAAGAAAAAATTCTTATGTTCAATGACGGCCTAGGAACAGTGGGTTAACTGCCTGTTCAGGGGCAGAACGATAGATTTGTACCTTGTCAGCTCGGGGATTTGAACTTGCAACCTTTCGGTTATTAGTCCAATGCTGTAACCACTAGGCTACCCTGCCGTCTTCATGGGTATGACTCTACAAGCTTGGCACACCTGTATTTGGGGAGTTTCTCCCACTCTTCTCTGCAGATCCTCTCGAGCTCCGTCAGGTTAGATGGGGACTGTTGATGCACTGCTATTTTCAGGTCTCTCCAGAGATGTTAGATTGGGTTCAAGTCCGGGTTCTGGCTGGGCCACTCAAGGACATTCAGAGACTTGTCCCGAAGCTACTATATTGTTGACACAGCTTTACTGTACACATATATATATATATATATTAATGCTGTCTAATGTCACTGCTGTGTGTCTCAGTAACATACGATCAATGCACTGCTATCTCAGTATCGATAATCAATACACTGCTATCTCAGTATCGATAATCAATACACTGCTATCTCAGTATCGATAATCAATACACTGCTATCTCAGTATCGATAATCAATGCACTGCTATCTCAGTATTGATAATCAATACACTGCTATCTCAGTATTGATAATCAATACACTGCTATCTCAGTATTGATAATCAATACACTGCTATCTCAGTATTGATAATTAATACACTGCTATCTCAGTATTGATAATCAATACACTGCTATCTTAGTATCGATAATCAATACAATACATTTTACATGTCGTACTCTATAACACGTAGTGGAAACCAAACGGACGACAGACGGGAGCTGCTATTCCTTCTGAGACCTTACTGCAGACGTCATGCGATGCGTTGGATGCCAATCAGACCTGAGCATTCTTCTGTTTCCCCTGCTGTTGTTGAGATGGTAGTCCCACTGTGTTCCGGGATGGTCACAAATTGTACCCTATAGCCTCTGTACCCTATACCCTATACCCTGTGGGCCTTGGGCCACAAGTCGCGCCCTACAAAGGGAATAGACTGCCATGTTGGATTTCAGCCGTTGTTTTCACTGTCAGACTGATCTTGTTGATACAGAAGTCCATCGTTGTGCTGTGTTTTGTTGTGTTTTGTTTGTTTGTTTGTTTTCATACTGTTGTTGTTGATGTTATTGTTTAGATGTGGAACCCTACTCAGGATCAAGCTGTCAATCAAATCACATGCCCTGCGGTCTTACCTTACACTCGTATTGTCTTTGTAGTACGCTACACTCCCACAGGGCTCTGGTCGAATGTAATGTGCAGTGTAGACACTAGGGTAGCGTTGGCATGGTTTCCTACCACACCTTGTAGAGGAATATGTTCTAAACAAATCCCATCATTCCCCGTGGGTGATAGATTGTTTATTTACCATAACCAGTAGGGAAGTAGATACAGACAAAATATACACACAGGCACTGACAAACAACACACACACACTGACAAACAACACACACACACACACACAAACACACACACACGCACACACAGACAATTAACACACACACAAACTCAATCATTCACACAAACATACACACTTGCCAGCCTCTGGACACACAACCTCTGGACACACAACCTCTGGACACACAACCTGGACACACATCCTCTGGACACACAACCTGGACACACAACCTGGACACACAACCTGGACACACAACCTGGACACACAATCTCTGGACACACAACCTGGACACACAACCTCTGGACACACAACCTGGACACACATCCTCTGGACACACAACCTGGACACACAACCTGGACACACAGCCTGGACACACAATCTCTGGACACACAACCTGGACACACAACCTGGACACACAGCCTGGACACACAGCCTGGACACACAGCCTCTGGACACACAACCTGGACACACAACCTCTGGACACACAGCCTCTGGACACACAGCTGCGACACACAACCTGGACACACAACCTGGACACACAGCCTGGACACACAGCCTGGACACACAGCCTCTGGACACACAACCTGGACACACAACCTCTGGACACACAGCCTCTGGACACACAGCCTGGACACACAATCTGGACACACAGCCTGGACACACAGCCTCTGGACACACAACCTCTGGACACACAGCCTCTGGACACACAGCCTGGACACACAACCTGGACACACAGCCTGGACACACAACCTGGACACACAGCCTGGACACACAGCCTGGACACACAGCCTCTGGACACACAACCTCTGGACACACAACCTCTGGACACACAGCCTCTGGACACACAACCTGGACACAGCCTCTGGACACACAACCTGGACACATCCTCTGGACACACAGCCTGGACACACAACCTGGACACAACAACCTGGACACACAGCCTGGACACACAACCTGGACACACATCCTCTGGACACACAACCTGGACACACAGCCTGGACACACAACCTCTGGACACACAACCTGGACACACAACCTCTGGACACACAGCCTGGACACACAGCCTCTGGACACACAACCTGGACACATCCTCTGGACACACAGCTTGGACACACAGCCTGGACACACATCCTGGACACACAGCCTCTGGACACACAACCTCTGGACACACAGCCTGGACACACAGCCTGGACACACAGCCTCTGGACACACAGCCTGGACACACAGCCTGGACACACAACCTCTGGACACACAGCCTCTGGACACACAGCTGCGACACACAACCTCTGGACACAACCTTTGGCCACACAGCCTGGACACACAACCTCTGGACACACAGCCTGGACACACAGCCTGGACACACAACCTGGACACACAACCTCTGGACACACAGCCTCTGGACACAACCTCTGGACACACAGCCTGGCAACACAGCCTGGACACACAACCTCTAGACACACAGCCTGGACACACAACCTCTGGACACACAGCCTCTGGACACACAGCTGCGACACACAACCTCTGGACACACAACCTCTGGACACACAGCCTGGACACACAACCTCTGGACACACAGCCTGGACACACAGCCTGGACACACAGCCTGGACACACAACCTGGACACACAACCTCTGGACACACAGCCTGGACACACAGCCTGGACACAAAGCCTGGACACACAGCCTGGACACACAGCCTCTGGACACACAGCCTGGACACACAACCTCTGGACACACAGCCTCTGGACACACAACCTCTGGACACACAGCCTGGACACACAACCTCTGGACACACAACCTGGACACACAGCCTGGACACACAACCTCTGGACACACAACCTGGACACACAACCTGGACACACAACCTGGACACACAACCTGGACACACAACCTGGACACACATCCTCTGGACACACAACCTGGACACACAACCTGGACACACAGCCTGGACACACAACCTCTGGACACACAACCTGGACACACAACGTCTGGACACACAGCCCCGACACACAGCCTCTGGACACACAACCTGGACACATCCTCTGGACACACAGCCTGGACGCACAGCCTGGACACACAGCCTGGACACACAGCCTCTGGACACACAGCCTGGACACACAACCTCTGGACACACAGCCTCTGGACACACAGCTGCGACACACAACCTCTGGACACACAACCTTTGGCCACACAGCCTGGACACACAACCTCTGGACACACAGCCTGGACACACAGCCTGGACACACAACCTGGACACACAACCTCTGGACACACAGACTCTGGACACACAACCTCTGGACACACAGCCTGGACACACAGCCTGGACACACAACCTCTGGACACACAGCCTCTGGACACACAACCTCTGGACACACAGCCTCTGGACACACAGCTGCGACACACAACCTCTGGACACACAACCTCTGGACACACAGCCTGGACACACAACCTCTGGACACACAGCCTGGACACACAGCCTGGACACACAACCTGGACACACAACCTCTGGACACAGCCTGGACACACAGCCTGGACACACAGCCTGGACACACAACCTCTGGACACACAGCCTCTGGACACACAACCTCTGGACACACAGCCTGGAAACACAGCCTGGACACACAACCTCTAGACACACAGCCTGGACACACAACCTCTGGACACACAGCCTCTGGACACACAGCTGCGACACACAACCTCTGGACACACAACCTCTGGACACACAGCCTGGACACACAACCTGGACACACAACCTCTGGACACACAGCCTGGACACACAGCCTGGACACAAAGCCTGGACACACAGCCTGGACACACAGCCTCTGGACACACAGCCTGGACACACAACCTCTGGACACACAGCCTCTGGACACACAACCTCTGGACACACAGCCTGGACACACAACCTCTGGACACACAACCTGGACACACAGCCTGGACACACAACCTCTGGACACACAACCTGGACACACAACCTGGACACACAACCTGGACACACAACCTGGACACACAACCTGGACACACAACCTGGACACACAGCCTGGACACACAACCTCTGGACACACAACCTGGACACACAACGTCTGGACACACAGCCCCGACACACAGCCTCTGGACACACAACCTGGACACATCCTCTGGACACACAGCCTGGACACACAGCCTGGACACACAGCCTGGACACACAGCCTGGACACACAGCCTCTGGACACACAGCCTGGACACACAACCTCTGGACACACAGCCTCTGGACACACAGCTGCGACACACAACCTCTGGACACACAACCTTTGGCCACACAGCCTGGACACACAACCTCTGGACACACAGCCTGGACACACAGCCTGGACACACAACCTGGACACACAACCTCTGGACACACAGACTCTCTACACACACCCTCTGGACACACAGCCTGGACACACAGCCTGGACACACAACCTCTGGACACACAGCCTCTGGACACACAACCTCTGGACACACAGCCTCTGGACACACAGCTGCGACACACAACCTCTGGACACACAACCTCTGGACACACAGCCTGGACACACAACCTCTGGACACACAGCCTGGACACACAGCCTGGACACACAACCTGGACACACAACCTCTGGACACAGCCTGGACACACAGCCTGGACACACAGCCTGGACACACAACCTCTGGACACACAGCCTGGACACACAACCTGGACACACAGCCTGGACACACAGCCTGGACACACAGCCTCTGGACACACAACCTGGACACACAACCTGGACACACAGCCTGGACACACAGCCTGGACACACAGCCTCTGGACACACAGCCTGGACACACAACCTCTGGACACACAGCCTCTGGACACACAACCTCTGGACACACAGCCTGGACACACAACCTCTGGACACACAGCCTGGACACACAACCTGGACACACAACCTGGACACACAACCTGGACACACAGCCTGGACACACAACCTCTGGACACACAGCCTGGACACACAGCCTGGACACACAACCTGGACACACAACCTCTGGCCACACAGGTGGCTTTGGTTATTTCAGTCACACCCGTTGCTGACAGATGTATAAAATCGAGCACACAGCCATGCAATCTCCATAGACAAACATAATCAGTAGAATGTCCTTACTGAAGAGCTCAGTGACTTTCAACTTGGCACCGTCATAGGATGCCACCTTTCCAACAAGTCAGTTTGTCAATTTTTTTGCCCTGCTAGAGCTGCCCCCCGTTCAACTGTTAGTGCTGTTATTGTGAAATGGAAACGTCTAGGAGCAACAACGGCTCAGCCGCGAAGTGGTAGACCACACCAGCTCACAGAACGGGACCGCCGAGTGGTGTAGCGCGTAAAAATGGTGTGTTCTCAGTCCCAAACTTCCTCTGGAAGCAATGTCAGCACAAAAACTGTTCGTCGGGAGTTTCATGAAATGTGTTTCCATGGCCGAGCAGCCACACACAAGCCTAAGATCACCATGCACAATGCGAAGCGTCGGATGGAGTGGTGTAAAGCTCGCTGGACACATGTTCTCTGGAGTGATGAATCACGCTTCACCATCTGGCAGGCCGACGGATGAATCTGGGTTTTGGCGGATGCCAGGTGAACGCTACCTTCTTGAATGCATAGTGCCAACTGTAAAGTTTGGTGGAGGAGGAATAATGGTCTGAGGCTGTTTTTAATGGTTCGGGCTCCTTAGTTCCAGTGAAGGGAAATCTTAACGCTACAACATACAATGACATTCTAGACGATTCTGTGCTTCCAACTTTGTGGCAACAGGTTGGTGAAAGCCCTTTCCTGTTTCATCATGACAATGCCCCCGTCAACAAAGCGAGGTCCATACAGAAATGGTTTGTCGAGATCGGCATGGAAGAACTTGACTGGCCTGCACAGAGCCCTGACCTCAACCCCATCGAACACCTTTGGGATGAATTGGAATGCCGACTGTGAGTTTCCGCCCTCACTAATGCTCTTGTGGCTGAATAGAAGCAAGTCCCAGCAGCAATGTTCCAACATCTAGTGGAAAGCCTTCCCAGAAGAGTGGAGGCTGTTATAGCACCAATGTTCCAACATCTAGTGGAAAGCCTTCCCAGAAGAGTGGAGGCTGTTATAGCACCAATGTTCCAACATCTAGTGGAAAGCCTTCCCAGGAGAGTGGAGGCTGTTATAGCAGCAATGTTCCAACATCTAGTGGAAAGCCTTCCCAGAAGAGTGGAGGCTGTTATAGCAGCAATGTTCCAACATCTAGTGGAAAGCCTTCCCAGAAGAGTGGAGGCTGTTATAGCAGCAATGTTCCAACATCTAGTGGAAAGCCTTCCCAGAAGAGTGGAGGCTGTTATAGCAGCAATGTTTCAACATCTAGTGGAAAGCCTTCCCAGAAGAGTGGAGGCTGTTATAGCAGCAATGTTCCAACATCTAGTGGAAAGCCTTCCCAGAAGAGTGGAGGCTGTTATAGCAGCAATGTTCCAACATCTAGTGGAAAGCCTTCCCAGGAGAGTGGAGGGCTGTTATAGCAGTAATGTTCCAACATCTAGTGGAAAGCCTTCCCTGAAGAGTGGAGGCTGTTATAGCAGCAATGTTCCAACATCTAGTGGAAAGCCTTCCCAGAAGAGTGGAGGCTGTTATAGCAGCAATGTTCCAACATCTAGTGGAAAGCCTTCCCAGAAGAGAGGAGGCTGTTATAGCAGCGATGTTCCAACATCTAGTGGAAAGCCTCCCCAGAAGAGTGGAGGCTGTTATAGCAGCAATGTTCCAACATCTAGTGGAAAGCCTTCCCAGAAGAGAGGAGGCTGTTATAGCAGCAATGTTCCAACATCTAGTGGAAAGCCTTCCCAGGAGATTGGAGGCTGTTATAGCAGCAATGTTCCAACATCTAGTGGAAAGCCTTCCCAGGAGATTGGAGGCTGTTATAGCAGCAATGTTCCAACATCTAGTGGAAAGCCTTCCCAGAAGAGTGGAGGCTGTTATAGCAGCAATGTTCCAACATCTAGTGGAAAGTCTTCCCAGAAGAGTGGAGGCTGTTATAGTGGAAAGCCTTCCCAGAAGAGTGGATGCTGTTATAGCAGCAATGTTCCAACATCTAGTGGAAAGCCTTCCCAGAAGAGTGGAGGCTGTTATAGCAGCAATGTTCCAACATCTAGTGGAAAGCCTTCCCAGAAGAGTGGAGGCTGTTATAGCAGTAAAGGGGGGACCAACTCTATATTAAATACCCATGATTTTGGAATGAGATGTTCAACAAGCAGGTGTCCACATACTTTTGGTGATGGCAGTGTATATCAGTCTTACGTTCAATACCGTTCTACATACAATAATAATGATAAGAAGAAGAAGAAGAAGACGAAGAAGAGGAAGAAATCATCAGGATTCCAGTTGTCTCCTGTAGAAACACAGCACTGTGATGCACCATTGTACCTTTGTCAGCGAGATATAATATATTCATCAGCTTACAGTGAATTACACCTTGTGGATTCTACTCTTACTTACTTTTGAGAATGTTAGTTAATTAAAAGCTGGACTGAGTTCCTTGCAAGTGAATTTTTGCATTTTGGAAAGTAGATACTTTTGATTGAATAGTATCCACATTGAAAGGGTGATTTGGTGCAGAGGACAAGTGACTTTGTGAATTTGTTTGTTGTACTCAGGCAATTGAAAATGTGCTTAGAAGTTTTGTACATTCTACTACAGTATTTGCTAATACTTTTACTGTAACATTTCAGATGTTATTATAAAAAAATATATATATATAGTATAGTATATTATATATATATATATATATAGTATATAGTAATACTGTATACCTATAATAATACATGTAATGTTTAACTGTTTAACGTCTGACTGTTGTTCTTGTGTTTCACTTGCTTTGGTAATATCAACATGTTTCCCATACCAATAAAGCCCCTTTGAATGAAATTGATAAAGGAGAGAAAAGAGAGAGAGAGAAAGGAGAGAGAGGAAAGAGAGAGAGAGAAAGGAGAGAGAGGAAGGAGATAGAGGAAGGAGAGAGAGAAAAGAGAGAGAGAGAAAGGAGAGAGAGGAAGGAGATAGAGGAAGGAGAGAGAGAGAAAGGAGAGAGAAAAGAGAGAGAGAGAAAGGAGAGAGAGGAAGGAGATAGAGGAAGGAGAGAGAGAAAATAGAGAGAGAGAAAGGAGAGAGAGAGGAAGGAGAGAGAGAAAAGAGAGAGAGGAAGGAGAGAGAGAGAGGAACGAGAGAGAGGTACGAGAGAGAGGAAGGAGAGAGAGGAAGGAGTGAAAGAAGGAGAGAGAGAAAAGAGAGAGAGAAAAGAGAGAGAGAGAAAGGAGAGAGAGGAAGGAGATAGAGGAAGGAGAGAGAGAAAAGAGAGAGAGAGAAAGGAGAGAGAGGAAGGAGAGAGAGGAAGGAGAGAGAGAAAATAGAGAGAGAGAAAGGAGAGAGAGAGGAAGGAGAGAGAGAAAATAGAGAGAGAGAAAGGAGAGAGAGAAAGGAGAGAGAGAGGAAGGAGAGAGAGAAAAGAGAGAGAGAAAGGAGAGAGAGAAAGGAGAGAGAGAGAGAGAGAGAAAGGAGAGAGAGAGGAAGGAGAGAGAAAAGAGAGAGAGAGGAAGGAGAGAGAGGAAGGAGAGAGAGAGAGGAACGAGAGAGAGAGAGAGAGAAAGGAGAGAGACAAAGGGGAGAGAGAGAGAGAGAGAGAGAAAGGAGAGAGAGAAAGGAGAGAGAGAGGAAGGAGAGAGAAAGGAGAGAGAGAAAGGAGAGAGAGAAAGGAGAGAGAGAAAGGAACGAGAGAGAGAGAAAGGAGAGAGACAAAGGAGAGAGAGAAAGGAGAGAGAGAGAGAGAGAGAAAGGAGAGAGAGAAAGGAGAGAGAGAGGAAGGAGAGAGAAAGGAGAGAGAGAAAGGAGAGAGAGGAAGGAGAGAGAGAGAGAGAGAGAGAGAGAGAGAGAGAGAGAGAGAGAGAGAGAGAGGAACGAGAGAGAGAAAAGAGAGAGAGAGAGAGAAAGGAGAGAGAGAAAAGAGAGAGAGAAATAGATAAATTAAATGCATGAATACATTCCAACAATAAAGTAATTTTACATTTCCCTGTGAGAGCAGTAGGCTTGTCTGTAATTGCTATGCCCCCGCTTCGTCTCTATCTATGTGTGTGTGTTTGTGTGTGTGTGTGTGCGTGTGTGTGTGTGTCCTCATGGGTATGTATGTTTGTGCGCACTTGCGTAGGCATGTGTGTTCCTGCGTGCATACCTGTGATTGCATGCTCGTGCTTGTGTGTGCTGGCCTGTGTATGTGCATCCTTCTGCCTGTGTTTGAGAATAAACTCTATAACATTAAAGCCTGTATTAAAGCCAGTATTAAAGCCCTATTAAAGCCCTATTAAAGCCCTATTAAAGCCCTATTAAAGCCCTATTAAAGCCCTATTCAAGCCTGTATTAAAGCCCTATTAAAGCCCTATTAAAGCCCTATTAAAGCCTGTATTAAAGCCCTATTAAAGCCCTATTAAAGCCCTATTAAAGCCCTATTAAAGCCCTATTAAAGCCCTATTAAAGCCCTATTAAAGCCCTATTAAAGCCTGTATTAAAGCCCTATTAAAGCCTGTATTAAAGCTCTATTAAAGCCCTATTAAAGCCCTATTAAAGCCTTATTAAAGCCCTATTAAAGCCCTATTAAAG
>NC_034202.2:44956553-45009053 GCF_002021735.2 Oncorhynchus kisutch | reverse complement strand
TAAATCATCCCATCTCCTCTCTCTGTCTCAGGCTAATCATCCCATCTCCTCTCTCTGTCTCAGGCTAATCATCCCATCTCCTCTCTCTGTCTCAGACTAATCATCCCATATCCTCTCTCTATCTCAGACTAATCATCCCATCTCCTCTCTCTGTCTCAGGCTAATCATCCCATCTCCTCTCTCTGTCTCAGGCTAATCATCCCATCTCCTCTCTCTGTCTCAGGCTAATCATCCCATCTCCTCTCTCTGTCTCAGACTAATCATCCCATCTCCTCTCTCTGTCTCAGGCTAATCATCCCATCTCCTCTCTCTGTCTCAGACTAATCATCCCATCTCCTCTCTCTGTCTCAGACTAATCATCCCACCTCCTCTCTCTGTCTCAGGCTAATCATCCCATCGCCTCTCTCTGTCTCAGACTAATCATCCCATCTCCTCTCTCTGTCTCAGACTAATCATCCCATCGCCTTTCTCTGTCTCAGACTAATCATCCCATCTCCTCTCTCTGTCTCAGACTAATCATCCCATCTCCTCTCTCTATCTCAGACTAATCATCCCATCTCCCCTCTCTGTCTCAGACTAATCATCCCATCTCCTCTCTGTCTCAGACTAATCATCCCATCTCCTCTCTCAGTCTCAGGCTAATCATCCCATCTCCTCTCTCTGTCTCAGACTAATCATCCCATCTCCTCTCTCTGTCTCAGGCTAATCATCCCATCTCCTCTCTCTGTCTCAGACTAATCATCCCATCTCCTCTCTCTGTCTCAGACTAATCATCCCATCTCCTCTCTCTGTCTCAGACTAATCATCCCATCTCCTCTCTCTGTCTCAGACTAATCATCCATCTCCTCTCTCTGTCTCAGACTAATCATCCCACCTCCTCTCTCTGTCTCCGACTAATCATCCCATCTCCTCTCTCTATCTCAGACTAATCATCCCATCTCCTCTATCTCTCTGTCTCAGACTAATCATCCCATCTCCTGTATCTCTCTGTCTCAGACTAATCATCCCATCTCCTCTATCTCTCTGTCTCAGACTAATCATCCCATCTCCTCTATCTCTCTGTCTCAGACTAATCATCCCATCTCCTCTCTCTGTCTCAGACTAAATCATCACTGTACTATTTACGTTCCTGCATTCTTTTCATCAGTTCTGCAGATGTACGATCTTCATTTGAGACTGTTTGCTAAAGCGGGAAAATAATCCCCAATAATCCCCAATAATCCCCAATAGTCCCCAATAGTCCCCAATAATCCCCAATAGTCCCCAATAGTCCCCAATAGTCCCCAATAATCCCCAATAGTCCCCAATAATCCCCAATAGTCCCCAATAGTCCCCAATAATCCCCAATAGTCCCCAATAGTCCCATCTCCTCTCCTCTATCTCTCTGTCTCAGACTAATCATCCCATCTCCTGTATCTCTCTGTCTCAGACTAATCATCCCATCTCCTCTATCTCTCTGTCTCAGACTAATCATCCCATCTCCTCTCCCTGTCTCTGTCTCAGACTAATCATCCCATCTCCTCTATCTCTCTGTCTCAGACTAATCATCCCATCTCCTCTATCTCTCTGTCTCAGACTAATCATCCCATCTCCTGTATCTCTCTGTCTCAGACTAATCATCCCATCTCCTCTATCTCTCTGTCTCAGACTAATCATCCCATCTCCTCTATCTCTCTGTCTCAGACTAATCATCCCATCTCCTCTCTCTGTCTCAGACTAAATCATCACAGTACTATTTGCGTTCCTGCATTCTTTTCATCAGTTCTGCAGATGTACGATCTTCATTTGAGACTGTTTGCTAAAGCGGGAAAATAATCCCCAATAATCCCCAATAATCCCCAATAGTCCCCAATAGTCCCCAATAATCCCCAATAGTCCCCAATAGTCCCCAATAGTCCCCAATAATCCCCAATAGTCCCCAATAATCCCCAATAGTCCCCAATAGTCCCCAATAATCCCCAATAGTCCCCAATAGTCCCCAATCGTCCCCAATAGTACGATCAACATGATATTCACGGCACGACAACTCCAGGAGAAGTGCCATGAAGAGTATGGAGTATAGAGGCCATGGTCACCCAGCACCAACTGTCAGAGTATAGAGTATGGAGGCCATGGTCACCCAGCACCAACTGTAAGAGTATAGAGTTATAGAGGCCATAGTCACCCAGCACCAACTGTCAGAGTATAGAGTATAGAGGCCATGGTCACCCAGCACCAAACTGTAAGAGTATAGAGTATGGAGGCCATGGTCCGCCAGCACCAACTGTAGAGTATAGAGTATGGAGGTCATGGTCACCCAGCACCAACTGTAAGAGTATAGAGTATGGAGGCCATGGTCCGCCAGCACCAACTGTAGAGTATAGAGTATGGAGGTCATGGTCACCCAGCACCAACTGTAAGAGTATAGCATATGGCCAACTGCACTGTCTTGGGCATGTCATTAGAATGTCTCCGGGGCTCTTGGCTTGGAAGATCCTGCATGGCCAGCTACATATTGTACCCACAGACCTAGATGCTGCTGGAGGACTGTTCCACCTAGAGGCAGCAGCTCTGCCAGAGCGATGTTCAGAGGTGGGAGGAGGTGAAGAGCACCCGCCAACTCAGACTGCACATGCCCAAACTGCAATAACGTGTGTGTATCTTAGTGTGTGTGTGTGGTGTGGTGTGTGTGTGTGTGTGTGTGTGTGTGTGTGTGTGTGTGTGTGTGTGTGTGTGTGTGTGTGTGTGTGTGTGTGTGTGTGTGTGTGTGTGTGTGTGTGTGTGTGTGTGTGTGTGTGTGTGTGTGTGTGTGTGTGTGTGTGTGTGTGGTGTGTGTGTGTGGTCCAGCCATTGAACCCTCTGTCAGCCCGGGTCACAACCTGCCACTATACTTCTCTATAGTTGGAGGATGTCAACGGTAAATTGACGTCTAATTGGTTGAATTTAAACAAGTTTAAAGGTCATGCCTCTGCCAGCTGGCCGCCATGGGTAACTGAGAGCCTGTCACCTTGGAGACAAGAGGGCTTTTACTCATCCTTACCTTGAGGAAAGATATACCTTATTTTATTCATTCATTCATTCATTGTCTGTTTGTCAGTTTCTTCATTCATTCATTTGTTCATTCATTCATTCTTGCTACATCCATTCTCCACCCTTTTTTCCAAAGCGTGCACTTTCTGTTATGGATCTAAAACCATTAGCTTGGTGTAATCATTAGCTTGGTGTAATCATTAGCTTGGTGTAATCGTTAGCTTGATGTAATCATTAGCTTGGTGTAATCATTAGCTTGGTGTAATCATTAGCTTGGTGTAATCGTTAGCTTGGTGTAATCATTAGCTTGGTGTAATCATTAGCTTGATGTAATCATTAGCGTGGTGTAATCATGAGCTTGGTGTAATCGTTAGCTTGGTGCAATCATTAGCTTGGTGTAATCATTAGCTTGGCGCAATCATTAGCTTGGTGTAATCGTTAGCTTGGTGTAATCGTTCGCTTGGTGTAATCGTTAGCTTGGTGTAATCGTTAGCTTGGTGTAATCGTTAGCTTGGTGTAATCGTTAGCTTGGTGTAATTATTGGCTTAACTTGGTGTAATCATTAGATTGGTGTAATCAATAGCTTAATGTAATCATTAGATTGGTGTAATTATTAGCTTAGATTGGTGTAATCATTAGCTCGGTGTAATCATTAGCTTGGTGTAATTATTTGCTTAGCTTCGCGATATCATTAGCTTGGTGTAATCATTAGCTTGGTGTAATCATTAGCTTGGTGTAATCGTTAGCTTGATGTAATCATTAGCTTGTTTGTAATTGTTAGCTTGGTGTGATCATCAGCCTGGTGTAATCATGAGCTTGGTGTAATCGTTAGCTTGGTGTAATCATTAGCTTGGAGTAATCATTAGCTTGATGTAATCATTAGCTTGGTGTAATCGTTAGCTCGGTGTAATTATTAGCTTAACTTGGTGTAATCATTAGATTGGTGTAATCAATAGCTTCATGTAATTATTAGATTGGTGTAATTATTAGCTTAGCTTGGTGTAATCATTAGATTGGTGTATTCATTAGCTTGGTGTAATCATTATCTTGGTGTAATCATTCGCTTGGTGTAATCATTGGCTTGATGTAATCATTAGCTTGGTGTAACCATTAGCTTGGTGTAATCGGTATCTTGGTGTAATCATTAGCTTGGTGTAATCATTAGCTTGGTGTAATCATCAGCTTGATGTAATCATTAGCGTGTTGTAATCGTTAGCTTGGTGTAATCGTTAGCTTGGTGTAATCATTAGCCTGGTGTAATCATTATATTGGTGTAATCATTAGCCTGGTGTAATCATTAGCGTTTGGTCATCGTTAGCTTGGTGTAATCGTTAGCTTGGTGTAATTGTTAGCTTGGTGTAATCATTAGCTTGGTGTAATTATTAACGTAGCTTGGTGTATCATTAGCTTGGCGTAATCATTAGCTTGGTGTAATCGTTAGCTTGGTGTAATTATTAGCTGTGTGTAATCATTAGCTTGGTGTAATCATTAGTTTGGTGTAATCATTAGTTTGGAGTAATCGTTAGCTTGGTGTAATCATTAGCTTAGAGTAATCATTAGCTTGGTGTAATCATTAGCTTGGTGTAATCGTTAGCTTGGTGTAATCATTAGCTTGGTGTAATTATTAGCTTGGCTTGGTGATATCATTCGATTGGTGTATTCATTAGCTTGGTGTAATCATTAGCTTGATGTAATCATTAGCTTGGTGTAATCGTTAGCTTGGTGTAATCGGCAGCTTGGTGTAATCATTAGCTTGGTGTAATCGTTAGCTTTGTGTAATCATTAGCTTGGTGTAATCATTAGCTTGGTGTAATCGTTAGCTTGGTGTAATCATTAGCTTGGTGTAATTATTAGCTTAGCTTGGTGATATCATTCGATTGGTGTATTCATTAGTTTGGTGTAATCATTAGCTTGGTGTAATCATTAGCTTGGTGTAATCATTAGCTTGGTGTAATCGTTAGCTTGGTGTAATCGGTAGCTTGGTGTAATCGTTAGCTTGGTGTAATCGTTAGCTTGGTGTAATCGTTAGCTTGGTGTAATCATTAGCTTGGTGTAATCATTAGCGTTGTGTAATCGTTAGCTTGATGTGATCGTTAGCTTGGTGTAATCGTTAGCTTGGAGTAATCGTTAGCTTGGTGTAATTATTAACGTATCTTGGTGTACTCATTAGCTTGGTGTAATCATTATCTTGGTGTAATCATTAGCTTGTTGTAATTATTAGCTATGTGTAATCATTAGCTTGGTGTAATCATTAGTTTGGTGTAATCATTAGTTTGGAGTAATCATTAGCTTGGTGTAATTATTAACTTAGCTTGGTGTAATCATTTGCTGGTGTAATCATTAGCTTGGTGTAATCGTTAGCTTGGTGTAATTATTAGCTATGTGTAATCATTAGCTTGGTGTAATCATTAGCTTGGTGTAGTTATTAAATTACATTGGTGTAATCATTGGCTTGGTGTAATCATTAGCTTGGTGTAATCATTAGCTTGGTGTAATCAATAGCTTTGTTTACCGGTTTATTGGTTTACTGGTTTACTAGTTTAGTGGTTTACTGGTTTACTGGTTTATGGTTTACTGGTTTACTGGTTTATTGGTATATTGGTTTATTGGTTTACTGGTTTCTTGGTTTACTGGTTTATTGGTTACTGGTTACTGGTTTACTGGTTTATTGTTTACTGGTTTACTGGTTTACTGGTTTACTGGTTTATTGGTTTACTGGTTTACTGGTTTTACTGGTTTTATTGGTTTACTGCGTTTACTGGTTTATTGGTTTATTGGTTTACTGGTTATTGGTTTACTGGTTTACTGGTTTACTGGTTTATTGGTTTACTGGTTTATTGGTTTACTGGTTTACTGGTTTACTGGTTTATTGGTTTACTGGTTTATTGGTTTACTGGTTTACTGGTTTATTGGTTTACTGGTTATTGGTTATTGGTTTACTGGTTTACTGGTTTATTGGTTTTTGGTTTACTGGTTATTGGTTTACTGGTTTGCTGGTTTACTGGTTTACTGGTTTACTGGTTGCTGGTTTACTGGTTTACTGTTTAACTGGTTTGCTGGTTTACTGGTTTGCTGGTTTGCTGGTTTACTGGTTTACTGGTTTGCCGGTTTACCGGTTTATCCGGTTTACCGGTTTATTGGTTTACTGGTTTACTGGTTTACTGGTTTGCTGGTTTACTGGTTTACTGGTTTGCTGGTTTACTGGTTTACTGGTTACTGGTTTACTGGTTTGCTGGTTTACTGGTTTACTGGTTTGCCGGTTTACTGGTTTACCGGTTTGCCGGTTTACCGTTTACCGGTTTACCGGTTTTACCGGTTTGCTGGTTTACTGGTTTACTGGTTTGCTGGTTTACTGGTTTACTGGTTTGCTGGTTTACTGGTTTGCTGGTTTAACTGGTTACTGGTTTACTGGTTTACTCAGATCAGTATTATTTCCCTCCACCTATTTTATAATATGTATTGGTTTTGTCCCAAATCGTACCATATTCCCTATTTAGTGCACTATACACTACCTCTTAAGAGGTCTATTTAGTGCACTATACACTACCTCTTAAGAGGTCTATTTAGTGCACTATACACTACCTCTTAAGAGGTCTATTTAGTGCACTATACACTACCTCTTAAGAGGTCTATTTAGTGCACTATACACTACCTCTTAAGAGGTCTATTTAGTGCACTATACACTACCTCTTAAGAGGTCTATTTAGTGCACTATACACTACTCTTAAGAGGTCTATTTAGTGCACTATACACTACCTTCTTAAGAGGTCTATTTAGTGCACTATACACTACCCTCTTAAGAGGTCTATTTAGTGCACTATACACTACCTCTTAAGAGGTCTATTTAGTGCACTATACACTACCTCTTAAGAGGTCTATTTAGTGCACTATACACTACCTCTTAAGAGGTCTATTTAGTGCACTATACACTACCTCTTAAGAGGTCTATTTAGTGCACTATACACTACCTCTTAAGAGGTCTATTTAGTGCACTATACACTACCTCTTAAGAGGTCTATTTAGTGCACTATACACTACCTCTTAAGAGGTCTATTTAGTGCACTATACACTACCTCTTAAGAGGTCTATTTAGTGCACTATACACTACCTCTTTAGAGGTCTATTTAGTGCACTATACACTACCTCTTAAGATGTCTATTTAGTGCACTATACACTACCTCTTAAGAGGTCTATTTAGTGCACTATACACTACCTCTTAAGAGGTCTATTTAGTGCACTATACACTACCTCTTAAGAGGTCTATTTAGTGCACTATACACTACCTCTTTAGAGGTCTATTAGTGCACTATACACTACCTCTTAATAGGTCTATTTAGTGCACTATACACTACCTCTTAAGAGGTCTATTTAGTGCACTATACACTACCTCTTAAGAGGTTTCACCGTGCTTTATCTCTATTAAAATAGCTCCTTCCAGAACAGAAATACCTCTGAAAATAACTTTTTATGTTAGATGGATGCCAGATTAAAGTTATTCATGTCTTAATCAGTTCTAATCTGTCCTTCAGGGAACGAGGGAGCGAGAGAGAGAGAGAGAGAGAGAGAGAGAGAGAGAGAGAGACAGAGAGAAGAGAGAGAGAGAGAGAAACAGAGAGAGAGAGCAGAGAGAGAGAGACAGAGAGAGAGAGAGAGAGAGAGAGAACGAGAGCGAGAGCGAGAGAGAGAGAGAGAGAGAGAGAGGACAGAGAGAGAGAGAGAGAGAGACAGAGAGAGAGAGAGAGAGGAGAGAGAGAGAGAGAGAGAGACAGAGAGCGAGACAGAGAGAGAGAGACAGAGAGCGAGACAGAGAGAGAGAGAGAGAGAGAGAGAGAGAGAGAGAGACAGAGAGAGAGAGAGAGAGAGAGAAGAGAGAGAGAGAGAGAGAGAGAGAGAGAGAGAGAGAGACAGAGAGAGAGAGAGAGAGAGAGAGAGAGAGACAGAGAGCGAGAGAGAGAGAGAGAGAGACAGAGAGAAGAGAGAGAGAGAGAGAGAGAGAGAGACAGAGAGAGAGAGAGACAGAGAGAGAGAGAGAGAGAGAGAGAGACAGAGAGAGAGAGAGAGAGAGAGGGGGGGGGGGGGGAGACTCATGGGGAATGTATTACCGTTCAATTAGTTCCTGTGCCTGGATTAGCCTACCATTTGCACACGCACACGTATACACACACACTTGTAGTGATAATGTGATAATGGTCTGGTTTTTAATCTCTTAATCTCCTGTGCATTACCGTGATGTTATCGCCTTCATTTCTTATTTAAAAAAGTGAATGACACGTTTTTATGATCTGATCATCTAAATGTAAATTAATTAATGTACATCTGGCCAGTTGTTTTACAATATCGAACCAGAGTCTGATCTCTTATTCTCAACCAGTGGTGTAGTTGTGTCGATGGGCTGGAAGGAAATGAGACTCCAACCAACAGAAAATAAAACACACACACACACAACACGCACACACACACACAACACACACACACACACACACACACAACACGCACGCACACACACAACACGCACGCACACACACACACACACACACACACACACACACACACACACACACACACACACACACACACACACACACACACACAACACGCATGCACGCACACACACAACACGCACGCACGCACACACACACACACACAACACGCACGCACACACACACACACACACACACACACACACACACACACACACACACACACACACACACACACACACAACACGCATGCACGCACACACACAACACGCACGCACACACACACACAACACGCACGCACACACACACACAACACGCACGCACACACACACACAACACGCACGCACACACACAACACGCACGCACACACAACACGCACGCACGCACACACACACACACAACACGCACGCACACACACAACACGCACGCACGCACACACAACACGCACGCATGCACACACACAACACGCACGCACACACACAGCATACATATCCATGAAATCACCCTCAGACATAACCAATCGATATCCGCTGGGGCAATGAGATCCCTGATGAGCGGTGTCATTCATTGGCTGTGGCGTGACAGTGATATATTTGTTATGCCTGTTTTGCCCCTCATGACCTGCTGCTATAATAGTTTAACTAAATTGAGCATCCTGATCGTTAGAAACTGACTTCGGTTCAGGACGTTTGAAACGGTCCTGAGAACATCCATATATGCCTTCCCTTTTTGTCCAGATTGGCCAGAAGTTCTCTAGCAAGTGCTCTAGCAAGTGCTCTAGCAAGTGCTCTAGCATGTGCTCTAGCAAGTTCTCTACCAAGTTCTCTACCAAGTTCTCTATCAAGTGCTCTATCAAGTGCTCTAGCAAGTGCTCTATCAAGTGCTCTAGCAAGTGCTCTAGCAAGTGATCTAGCAAGTGCTCCAGCAAGTTGCTCTGTCTGCGTGCTATGTCTTGCTTGTCCTATGTTGCTCTGTCTGTATGCTACGTCTTGCTTGTTCTATGTTGCTCTGTCTGTATGCTACGTCTTGCTTGTCCTATGTTGCTCTGTCTGTATGCTACGTCTTGCTTGTTCTATGTTGCTCTGTCTGCGTGCTACGTCTTGCTTGTTCTATGTTGCTCTGTCTGTATGCTACGTCTTGCTTGTTCTATGTTGCTCTGTCTGCGTGCTACGTCTTGCTTGTTCTATGTTGCTCTGTCTGTATGCTATGTATTGCTCGTTCTATGTTGCTCTGCGTGTGCTACGTCTTGCTTGTTCTATGTTGCTCTGTCTGTATGCTACGTCTTGCTTGTCCTATGTTGCTCTGTCTGTATGCTACGTCTTGCTTGTTCTATGTTGCTCTGTCTGTATGCTACATCTTGCTTGTTCTATGTCACTCTGTCTGCGTGCTACGTCTTGCTTATTCTATGTTGCTCTGTCTGTATGCTACGTCTTGCTTGCCCTGTGTTGCTCTGTCTGTATGCTACGTCTTGCTTGTTCTATGTTGCTCTGCGTGTGCTACGTCTTGCTTGTTCTATGTTGCTCTGTCTGTATGCTACGTCTTGCTTGTCCTATGTTGCTCTGTCTGTATGCTACGTCTTGCTTGTTCTATGTTGCTCTGCGTGTGCTACGTCTTGCTTGTTCTATGTTGCTCTGTCTGTATGCTACGTCTTGCTCGTTCTATGTTGCTCTGCGTGTGCTACGTCTTGCTTGTTCTATGTTGCTCTGTCTGTATGCTACGTCTTGCTTGTTCTATGTTGCTCTGTCTGTATGCTACGTCTTGCTTGTCCTATGTTGCTCTGTCTGTATGCTACGTCTTGCTTGTTCTATGTTGCTCTGCATGTGCTACGTCTTGCTAGTTCTATGTTGCTCTGCGTGTGCTCACTGCTCATTGTTTGTCCCTATTGTTATTGTAATTATTTTTAATAAGGTGCCCAGGAAGTGCGGTTGAAAATTAGCCGGGCTGGCTAAAACCGGCTCTTTTACCGAAACATTTGTTAATGTGCGCTGTACAAATAAACTCAAACGCTAATATTCAATGAACATCCACATCTGATGGCATTGGGAGGTGATGTGGAAACCAGCCACTAGGGGGCAACAGTGAGTAGGTTTCGTTTTTGCTATGGTGTTGTGAACTGGGATGGCAGATGGGTGTAACCCTTTGCCTCTGATACCAAAGGTCGCAAGTCGCAAGTCCAGCTATAGAAAGTTATAGCTGGACAGCTATAGAAAGTTATGTTTGTTTTAAGCCTATCCCAAACCATAACCCTTACCCTAACCATTCCTAAACTTAACCTTAAAGACTTTGACATTTGGATGAACATCTATTCTGAGACTGTGAGAGCTAGTTGGAAAATACTGATGATACTTGATGGTATGAGGTCGGTTGGTTAGCAGAACTTTCTCCAAACCATAGCTCTAACCTTAATCAAAATGGAATTAATGCCTAAACTGTTAACCTTTGTGTTGTTTCTGTTTTAAACCTGTAACTATGCAGAATTAATCCTGTAACCAAGGCGGAATTAATGCATGAACAAAAAAAATGAGAAGTTCATCCATAATACGTTGGAAAGGAAACTATGAGATCGTGTTGAAGCACAGACCACGCTGTTGATGCTACGGCTAGCTATGAAGTGGAGAAAACACACACACACACACACACATACAGATGGCAGATCTTAATATGAACCATTTCATCGCAGGAGGAATTTGAATGTCTTTATAATATCCTAGAATCGACACCAGGGTTGCAGCTGGAAGCTGCGTTTGTTGGCTGTACAGTAAAGTAGACTGTAGATTCTCAGGGCGTCAGTTCAAGTAGCCTATGTAGACTGTAGTAACCTATGTAGGCTGTAGTAACCTATGTAGACTGTAGCAGCATCTGTAGGCTGTAGTAGCCTATGTAGTCTGTAGTAACCTATGTAGGCTGTAGACTGTAGTAGCCTATGTAGACTGTAGTAGCCTATGTAGGCTGTAGTAACCTATGTAGGATGTAGTAGCCTATGTAGTCTGTAGTAGCCTATGTAGGCTGTAGTATCCTATGTAGGCTGTAGTAGCCTATGTAGGCTGTAGATTCTCAGGGCGTCAGTTCAAGTAGCCTATGTAGACTGTAGTAACCTATGTCAGCTGTAGTAACTATTTAGACTGTAGTAGCTTCTGTAGGCTGTAGTAGCCTATGTAGTCTGTAGTAACCTATGTAGGATGTAGTAACCTATGTAGTCTGTAGTAACCTATGTAGTCTGTAGTAACCTATGTAGTCTGTAGTAACCTATGTAGTCTGTAGTAACCTATGTAGTCTGTAGTAACCTATGTAGTCTGTAGTAACCTATGTAGGCTGTAGACTGTAGGAGCCTATGTAGTCTGTAGTAACCTATGTAGTCTGTAGTAACCTATGTAGGCTGTAGTCTGTAGTAACCTATGTAGGCTGTAGTCTGTAGTAACCTATGTAGGCTGTAGTCTGTAGTAACCTATGTAGGCTGTAGTCTGTAGTAACCTATGTAGGCTGTAGTCTGTAGTAACCTATGTAGGCTGTAGTCTGTAGTAACCTATGTAGGCTGTAGTCTGTAGTAACCTATGTAGTCTGTAGTAACCTATGTAGTCTGTAGTAACCTATGTAGTCTGTAGTAACCTATGTAGGCTGTAGTCTGTAGTAACCTATGTAGTCTGTAGTAACCTATGTAGGCTGTAGACTGTAGGAGCCTATGTAGTCTGTAGTAACCTATGTAGTCTGTAGTAACCTATGTAGGCTGTAGTCTGTAGTAACCTATGTAGTCTGTAGTAACCTATGTAGGCTGTAGACTGTAGGAGCCTATGTAGTCTGTAGTAACCTATGTTGGCTGTAGACTGTAGGAGCCTATGTAGTCTGTAGTAACCTATGTAGGCTGTAGTAACCTATGTAGTCTGTAGTAACCTATGTAGTCTGTAGTAAGCTATGTGGTCTGTAGTAACCTATGTAGTCTGTAGTAACCTATGTAGTCTGTAGTAACCTATGTAGTCTGTAGTAACCTATGTAGGCTGTAGTAACCTATGTAGTCTGTAGTAACCTATGTGGTCTGTAGTAACCTATGTAGTCTGTAGTAACCTATGTAGTCTGTAGTAACCTATGTAGTCTGTAGTAACCTATGTAGTCTGTAGTAACCTCTGTAGGCTGTAGTAACCTATGTAGGATGTAGTAACCTATGTAGGATGTAGTAACCTATGTAGGCTGTAGACTGTAGGAGCCTATGTAGTCTGTAGTAACCTATGTAGTCTGTAGTAACCTATGTAGTCTGTAGTAACCTATGTAGGCTGTAGTAACCTATGTAGGATGTAGTAACCTATGTAGGATGTAGTAACCTATGTAGGATGTAGTAACCTATGTAGGCTGTAGACTGTAGGAGCCTATGTAGTCTGTAGTAACCTATGTAGTCTGTAGTAACCTATGTAGTCTGTAGTAACCTATGTAGGATGTAGTAACCTATGTAGGCTGTAGTAACCTATGTAGTCTGTAGTAACCTATGTAGTCTGTAGTAACCTATGTAGGATGTAGTAACCTATGTAGTCTGTAGTAACCTATGTAGACTGTAGTAATCTATGTAGTCTGTAGTAACCTATGTAGTCTGTAGTAACCTATGTAGACTGTAGTAACCTATGTAGGATGTAGTAACCTATGTAGTCTGTAGTAACCTATGTAGTCTGTAGTAACCTATGTAGTCTGTAGTAACCTATGTAGTCTGTAGTCTGTAGTAACCTATGTAGTCTGTAGTCTGTAGTAACCTATGTAGTCTGTAGTCTGTAGGAGCCTATGTAGTCTGTAGTAACCTATGTAGTCTGTAGTCTGTAGGAGCCTATGTAGTCTGTAGTAACCTATGTAGTCTGTAGTCTGTAGGAGCCTATGTAGGCTGTAGTAACCTATGTAGTCTGTAGTAACCTATGTAGTCTGTAGTAACCTATGTGGTCTGTAGTAACCTATGAAGTCTGTAGTAACCTATGTAGACTGTAGTAACCTATGTAGTCTGTAGTAACCTATGTAGTCTGTAGTAACCTATGTAGTCTGTAGTAACCTATGTAGTCTGTAGTAACCTATGTGGTCTGTAGTAACCTATGTAGTCTGTAGTAACCTATGTAGTCTGTAGTAACCTATGTAGTCTGTAGTAACCTATGTAGACTGTAGTAGCCTATGTAGTCTGTAGTAACCTATGTAGTCTGTAGTAACCTATGTGGTCTGTAGTAACCTATGTGGTCTGTAGTAACCTATGTAGACTGTAGTAACCTATGTAGTCTGTAGTAACCTATGTAGTCTGTAGTAGCCTATGTAGACTGTAGTAGCCTATGTGGTCTCTTGTGAATAGATAAATAAGTTCACAATATTATATTGTATATACTGTATATATATATTGAGTGGATGTATTTTCAGTGAGGTGAAACATTTTTCAATCCAAGCAATAGGCAGAATAATATGAATGGTTGTCTCAATGCCTGCACGGTCCAGTGGGTACCACCGCTGACTACGACACACATTATGCCAGAGTAGGCACGGGTTGGAATCCGGGTCACTACTGCCCTCTGAGTGTCTCAAGGGACTAGAACTGTCCTTAGGAACCAGTCGAGTCTGAGGAACTAGTACTGTCTTGTGGAACTACTACTGTCTGGTGGAACTAGTACTGTCTGGTGGAACTAGTACTGTCTAGAGGAACTAGTACTGTCTGGAGGAACTAGTACTGTTCTAGTTACTGTCTGGAGGAACTAGTACTGTCTAGAGGAACTAGTACTGTCCTAGAGGAACTAGTACTGTCTAGAGGAACTAGTACTGTCTAGAGGAACTAGTACTGTCTGGAGGAACTAGTACTGTCTGGAGGAACTAGTACTGTCTAGAGGAACTAGTACTGTCTGGAGGAACTAGTACTGTCTGGAGGAACTAGTACCGTCTAGAGGAACTAGTACCGTCTAGAGGAACTAGTACTGTCTGGAGGAACTAGTACTGTCTAGAGGAACTAGTACTGTCTAGAGGAACTAGTACTGTCTGGAGGAACTAGTACTGTCTAGAGGAACTAGTACTGTCTAGAGGAACTAGTACTGTCTAGAGGAACTAGTACTGTTTGGAGGAACTAGTACTGTCTAGAGGAACTAGTACTGTCTAGAGGAACTAGTACTGTCTAGAGGAACTAGTACTGTCTGGAGGAACTAGTACTGTCTAGAGGAACTAGTACTGTCTAGAGGACCTGGGACTGCCTGGAGGAACTAGTACTGTCTAGAGGAACTAGTTACTGTCTAGAGGAACTAGTACTGTCTAGAGGAACTAGTACTGTCTGGAGGAACTAGTACTGTCTGGAGGAACTAGTACTGTCTAGAGGAACTAGTACTGTCCTGGAGGAACTAGTACTGTCTGGAGGAACTAGTACTGTCCTAGAGGAACTAGTACTGTCTAGAGGAACTAGTACTGTCTGGAGGAACTAGTACTGTCTAGAGGAACTAGTACTGTCTAGAGGAACTAGTACTGTCTAGAGGAACTAGTACTGTCTGGAGGAACTAGTACGCGTCTAGGTACTGTCTGGAGGAACTAGTACTGTCTGGAGGAACTAGTACTGTCTAGAGGAACTAGTACTGTCTAGAGGAACTAGTACTGTCTAGAGGAACTAGTACTGTCTGGAGGAACTAGTACTGTCTAGAGGAACTAGTACTGTCTAGAGGAACTAGTACTGTCTGGAGGAACTAGTACTGTCTAGAGGAACTAGTACTGTCTGGAGGAACTAGTACTGTCTAGAGGAACTAGTACTGTCTAGAGGAACCAGTGCTGTCTAGAGGAACTAGTACTGTCTAGGTACTGTCTAGAGGAACTAGTACTGTCTAGAGGAACTAGTACTGTCTAGGTACTGTCTAGAGGAACTAGTACTGTCTAGAGGAACTAGTACTGTCTAGGTACTGTCTAGAGGAACTAGTACTGTCTAGAGGAACTAGTACTGTCTGGAGGAACTAGTACGCGTCTAGGTACTGTCTGGAGGAACTAGTACTGTCTGGAGGAACTAGTACTGTCTAGAGGACTAGTACTGTCTAGAGGAACTAGTACTGTCTAGAGGAACTAGTACTGTCTGGAGGAACTAGTACTGTCTAGAGGAACTAGTACTGTCTAGAGGAACTAGTACTGTCTGGAGGAACTAGTACTGTCTAGAGGAACTAGTACTGTCTAGAGGAACCAGTGCTGTCTAGAGGAACTAGTACTGTCTAGGTACTGTCTAGAGGAACTAGTACTGTCTAGAGGAACTAGTACTGTCTAGGTACTGTCTAGAGGAACTAGTACTGTCTAGAGGAACTAGTACTGTCTAGGTACTGTCTAGAGGAACTAGTACTGTCTAGAGGAACTAGTACTGTCTAGGTACTGTCTAGAGGAACTAGTACTGTCTATAGGAACTAGTACTGTCTAGAGGAACTAGTACTGTCTGGAGGAACTAGTACTGTCTGGAGGAACTAGTACTGTCTAGAGGAACTAGTACTGTCTGGAGGAACTAGTACTGTCTAGAGGAACTAGTACTGTCTAGAGGAACTAGTACTGTCTAGAGGAACTAGTACTGTCTAGAGGAACTAGTACTGTCTAGAGGAACTAGTACTGTCTGGAGGAACTAGTACTGTCTGGAGGAACTAGTACTGTCTAGAGGAACTAGTACTGTCTAGAGGAACTAGTACTGTCTGGAGGAACTAGTACTGTCTAGAGGAACTAGTACTGTCTAGAGGAACCAGTGCTGTCTAGAGGAACTAGTACTGTCTAGGTACTGTCTAGAGGAACTAGTACTGTCTAGAGGAACTAGTACTGTCTAGGTACTGTCTAGAGGAACTAGTACTGTCTAGAGGAACTAGTACTGTCTAGGTACTGTCTAGAGGAACTAGTACTGTCTAGAGGAACTAGTACTGTCTGGAGGAACTAGTACGCGTCTAGGTACTGTCTGGAGGAACTAGTACTGTCTGGAGGAACTAGTACTGTCTAGAGGAACTAGTACTGTCTAGAGGAACTAGTACTGTCTAGAGGAACTAGTACTGTCTGGAGGAACTAGTACTGTCTAGAGGAACTAGTACTGTCTAGAGGAACTAGTACTGTCTGGAGGAACTAGTACTGTCTAGAGGAACTAGTACTGTCTGGAGGAACTAGTACTGTCTAGAGGAACTAGTACTGTCTAGAGGAACCAGTGCTGTCTAGAGGAACTAGTACTGTCTAGGTACTGTCTAGAGGAACTAGTACTGTCTAGGTACTGTCTAGAGGAACTAGTACTGTCTAGAGGAACTAGTACTGTCTAGGTACTGTCTAGAGGAACTAGTACTGTCTAGAGGAACTAGTACTGTCTAGGTACTGTCTATAGGAACTAGTACTGTCTATAGGAACTAGTACTGTCTATAGGAACTAGTACTGTCTAGAGGAACTAGTACTGTCTGGAGGAACTAGTACTGTCTGGAGGAACTAGTACTGTCTAGAGGAACTAGTACTGTCTGGAGGAACTAGTACTGTCTAGAGGAACTAGTACTGTCTAGAGGAACTAGTACTGTCTAGAGGAACTAGTACTGTCTAGAGGAACTAGTACTGTCTAGAGGAACTAGTACTGTCTGGAGGAACTAGTACTGTCTAGAGGAACTAGTACTGTCTAGAGGAACTAGTACTGTCTAGAGGAACTAGTACTGTCTAGAGGAACTAGTACTGTCTAGAGGAACTAGTACTGTCTGGAGGAACTAGTACTGTCTGGAGGAACTAGTACTGTCTAGAGGAACTAGTACTGTCTGGAGGAACTAGTACTGTCTAGAGGAACTAGTACTGTCTAGAGGAACTAGTACTGTCTAGAGGAACTAGTACGCGTCTAGGTACTGTCTGGAGGAACTAGTACTGTCTGGAGGAACTAGTACTGTCTAGAGGAACTAGTACTGTCTAGAGGAACTACTACTGTCTAGAGGAACTACTACTGTCTAGAGGAACTAGTACTGTCTAGAGGAACTAGTACTGTCTGGAGGAACTAGTACTGTCTAGAGGAACTAGTACTGTCTAGAGGAACCAGTGCTGTCTAGAGGAACTAGTACTGTCTAGGTACTGTCTAGAGGAACTAGTACTGTCTAGAGGAACTAGTACTGTCTAGGTACTGTCTAGAGGAACTAGTACTGTCTAGAGGAACTAGTACTGTCTAGGTACTGTCTAGAGGAACTAGTACTGTCTAGAGGAACTAGTACTGTCTAGGTACTGTCTAGAGGAACTAGTACTGTCTATAGGAACTAGTACTGTCTATAGGAACTAGTACTGTCTAGAGGAACTAGTACTGTCTGGAGGAACTAGTACTGTCTGGAGGAACTAGTACTGTCTAGAGGAACTAGTACTGTCTAGAGGAACTAGTACTGTCTAGAGGAACTAGTACGCATCTAGGTACTGTCTGGAGGAACTAGTACTGTCTGGAGGAACTAGTACTGTCTGGAGGAACTAGTACTGTCTAGAGGAACTAGTACTGTCTAGAGGAACTAGTACTGTCTAGAGGAACTACTACTGTCTAGAGGAACTAGTACTGTCTAGAGGAACTAGTACTGTCTGGAGGAACTAGTACTGTCTAGGTACTGTCTAGAGGAACTAGTACTGTCTAGAGGAACTAGTACTGTCTAGAGGAACAGTACTGTCTGGAGGAACTAGTACTGTCTAGAGGAACTAGTACTGTCTAGAGGAACTAGTACTGTCTGGAGGAACTAGTACTGTCTAGAGGAACTAGTACTGTCTAGAGGAACTAGTACTGTCTGGAGGAACTAGTACTGTCTAGAGGAACTAGTACTGTCTGGAGGAACTAGTACTGTCTAGAGGAACTAGTACTGTCTAGGTACTGTCTAGAGGAACTAGTACTGTCTAGAGGAACTAGTACTGTCTAGGTACTGTCTAGAGGAACTAGTACTGTCTAGAGGAACTAGTACTGTCTAGGTACTGTCTAGAGGAACTAGTACTGTCTATAGGAACTAGTACTGTCTAGAGGAACTAGTACTGTCTGGAGGAACTAGTACTGTCTGGAGGAACTAGTACTGTCTAGAGGAACTAGTACTGTCTGGAGGAACTAGTACTGTCTAGAGGAACTAGTACTGTCTAGAGGAACTAGTACTGTCTAGAGGAACTAGTACTGTCTAGAGGAACTAGTACTGTCTAGAGGAACTAGTACTGTCTGGAGGAACTAGTACTGTCTGGAGGAACTAGTACTGTCTAGAGGAACTAGTACTGTCTAGAGGAACTAGTACTGTCTGGAGGAACTAGTACTGTCTAGAGGAACTAGTACTGTCTAGAGGAACCAGTGCTGTCTAGAGGAACTAGTACTGTCTAGGTACTGTCTAGAGGAACTAGTACTGTCTAGAGGAACTAGTACTGTCTAGGTACTGTCTAGAGGAACTAGTACTGTCTAGAGGAACTAGTACTGTCTAGGTACTGTCTAGAGGAACTAGTACTGTCTAGAGGAACTAGTACTGTCTAGGTACTGTCTAGAGGAACTAGTACTGTCTAGAGGAACTAGTACTGTCTAGGTACTGTCTAGAGGAACTAGTACTGTCTAGAGGAACTAGTACTGTCTGGAGGAACTAGTACGCGTCTAGGTACTGTCTGGAGGAACTAGTACTGTCTGGAGGAACTAGTACTGTCTAGAGGAACTAGTACTGTCTAGAGGAACTAGTACTGTCTAGAGGAACTAGTACTGTCTGGAGGAACTAGTACTGTCTAGAGGAACTAGTACTGTCTAGAGGAACTAGTACTGTCTGGAGGAACTAGTACTGTCTAGAGGAACTAGTACTGTCTGGAGGAACTAGTACTGTCTAGAGGAACTAGTACTGTCTAGAGGAACCAGTGCTGTCTAGAGGAACTAGTACTGTCTAGGTACTGTCTAGAGGAACTAGTACTGTCTAGGTACTGTCTAGAGGAACTAGTACTGTCTAGAGGAACTAGTACTGTCTAGGTACTGTCTAGAGGAACTAGTACTGTCTAGAGGAACTAGTACTGTCTAGGTACTGTCTATAGGAACTAGTACTGTCTATAGGAACTAGTACTGTCTATAGGAACTAGTACTGTCTAGAGGAACTAGTACTGTCTGGAGGAACTAGTACTGTCTGGAGGAACTAGTACTGTCTAGAGGAACTAGTACTGTCTGGAGGAACTAGTACTGTCTAGAGGAACTAGTACTGTCTAGAGGAACTAGTACTGTCTAGAGGAACTAGTACTGTCTAGAGGAACTAGTACTGTCTGGAGGAACTAGTACTGTCTGGAGGAACTAGTACTGTCTAGAGGAACTAGTACTGTCTAGAGGAACTAGTACTGTCTAGAGGAACTAGTACGCGTCTAGTACTGTCTGGAGGAACTAGTACTGTCTGGAGGAACTAGTACTGTCTGGAGGAACTAGTACTGTCTGGAGGAACTAGTACTGTCTAGAGGAACTAGTACTGTCTAGAGGAACTACTACTGTCTAGAGGAACTACTACTGTCTAGAGGAACTAGTACTGTCTAGAGGAACTAGTACTGTCTGGAGGAACTAGTACTGTCTAGAGGAACTAGTACTGTCTAGAGGAACCAGTGCTGTCTAGAGGAACTAGTACTGTCTAGGTACTGTCTAGAGGAACTAGTACTGTCTAGAGGAACTAGTACTGTCTAGGTACTGTCTAGAGGAACTAGTACTGTCTAGAGGAACTAGTACTGTCTAGGTACTGTCTAGAGGAACTAGTACTGTCTAGAGGAACTAGTACTGTCTAGGTACTGTCTAGAGGAACTAGTACTGTCTATAGGAACTAGTACTGTCTATAGGAACTAGTACTGTCTAGAGGAACTAGTACTGTCTGGAGGAACTAGTACTGTCTGGAGGAACTAGTACTGTCTAGAGGAAACTAGTACTGTCTAGAGGAACTAGTACTGTCTAGAGGAACTAGTACTGTCTAGAGGAACTAGTACTGTCTAGAGGAACTAGTACTGTCTAGAGGAACTAGTACTGTCTAGAGGAACTAGTACTGTCTGGAGGAACTAGTACTGTCTGGAGGAACTAGTACTGTCTAGAGGAACTAGTACTGTCTAGAGGAACTAGTACTGTCTAGAGGAACTAGTACGCATCTAGGTACTGTCTGGAGGAACTAGTACTGTCTGGAGGAACTAGTACTGTCTGGAGGACTATACTGTCTAGAGGAACTAGTACTGTCTAGAGGAACTAGTACTGTCTAGAGGAACTACTACTGTCTAGAGGAACTAGTACTGTCTAGAGGAACTAGTACTGTCTGGAGGAACTAGTACTGTCTAGGTACTGTCTAGAGGAACTAGTACTGTCTAGAGGAACTAGTACTGTCTAGAGGAACTAGTACTGTCTGGAGGAACTAGTACTGTCTAGAGGAACTAGTACTGTCTAGAGGAACTAGTACTGTCTGGAGGAACTAGTACTGTCTAGAGGAACTAGTACTGTCTAGAGGAACTAGTACTGTCTGGAGGAACTAGTACTGTCTAGAGGAACTAGTACTGTCTGGAGGAACTAGTACTGTCTAGAGGAACTAGTACTGTCTAGGTACTGTCTAGAGGAACTAGTACTGTCTAGAGGAACTAGTACAGTCTAGGTACTGTCTAGAGGAACTAGTACTGTCTAGAGGAACTAGTACTGTCTGGAGGAACTAGTACTGTCTGGAGGAACTAGTACCGTCTAGAGGAACTAGTACCGTCTAGAGGAACTAGTACTGTCTGGAGGAACTAGTACTGTCTAGAGGAACTAGTACTGTCTAGAGGAACTAGTACTGTCTAGGTACTGTCTAGAGGAACTAGTACTGTCTAGAGGAACTAGTACTGTCTAGGTACTGTCTAGAGGAACTAGTACTGTCTAGAGGAACTAGTACTGTCTGGAGGAACTAGTACGCGTCTAGGCACTGTCTGGAGGAACTAGTACTGTCTGGAGGAACTAGTACTGTCTAGAGGAACTAGTACTGTCTAGAGGAACTAGTACTGTCTAGAGGAACTAGTACTGTCTGGAGGACCTAGTACTGTCTAGAGGAACTAGTACTGTCTAGAGGAACTAGTACTGTCTGGAGGAACTAGTACTGTCTAGAGGAACTAGTACTGTCTGGAGGAACTAGTACTGTCTAGAGGAACTAGTACTGTCTAGAGGAACCAGTGCTGTCTAGAGGAACTAGTACTGTCTAGGTACTGTCTAGAGGAACTAGTACTGTCTAGAGGAACTAGTACTGTCTAGGTACTGTCTAGAGGAACTAGTACTGTCTAGAGGAACTAGTACTGTCTAGGTACTGTCTAGAGGAACTAGTACTGTCTAGAGGAACTAGTACTGTCTAGGTACTGTCTAGAGGAACTAGTACTGTCTAGAGGAACTAGTACTGTGTAGAGGAACTAGTACTGTCTGGAGGAACTAGTACTGTCTGGAGGAACTAGTACTGTCTAGAGGAACTAGTACTGTCTGGAGGAACTAGTACTGTCTAGAGGAACCAGTGCTGTCTAGAGGAAACTAGTACGCGTCTAGGTACTGTCTGGAGGAACTAGTACTGTCTGGAGGAACTAGTACTGTCTGGAGGAACTAGTACTGTCTAGAGGAACTAGTACTGTCTAGAGGAACTACTACTGTCTAGAGGAACTACTACTGTCTAGAGGAACTAGTACTGTCTAGAGGAACTAGTACTGTCTGGAGGAACTAGTACTGTCTAGAGGAACTAGTACTGTCTGGAGGAACTAGTACTGTCTAGAGGAACTAGTACTGTCTAGAGGAACCAGTGCTGTCTAGAGGAACTAGTACTGTCTAGGTACTGTCTAGAGGAACTAGTACTGTCTGGAGGAACTAGTACTGTCTGGAGGAACTAGTACTGTCTAGAGGAACTAGTACTGTCTAGAGGAACTACTACTGTCTAGAGGAACTACTACTGTCTAGAGGAACTAGTACTGTCTAGAGGAACTAGTACTGTCTGGAGGAACTAGTACTGTCTAGAGGAACTAGTACTGTCTGGAGGAACTAGTACTGTCTAGAGGAACTAGTACTGTCTAGAGGAACCAGTGCTGTCTAGAGGAACTAGTACTGTCTAGGTACTGTCTAGAGGAACTAGTACTGTCTAGAGGAACTAGTACTGTCTAGAGGAACTAGTACTGTCTGGAGGAACTAGTACTGTCTGGAGGAACTAGTACCGTCTAGAGGAACTAGTACCGTCTAGAGGAACTAGTACCGTCTAGAGGAACTAGTACTGTCTGGAGGAACTAGTACTGTCTAGAGGAACTAGTACTGTCTGGAGGAACTAGTACTGTCTAGAGGAACTAGTACTGTCTAGAGGAACTAGTACTGTCTGGAGGAACTAGTACTGTCTAGAGGAACTAGTACTGGCTAGAGGAACTAGTATGTCTGGAGGAACTAGTACTGTCTAGAGGAACTAGTACTGTCTGGAGGAACTAGTACTGTCTAGAGGAACTAGTACTGTCTAGAGGAACCAGTGCTGTCTAGAGGAACTAGTACTGTCTAGGTACTGTCTAGAGGAACTAGTACTGTCTAGAGGAACTAGTACTGTCTAGAGGAACTAGTACTGTCTGAGGAACTAGTACTGTCTAGAGGAACTAGTACTGTCTAGAGGAACTAGTACTGTCTGGAGGAACTAGTACTGTCTAGAGGAACTAGTACTGTCTAGAGGAACTAGTACTGTCTGGAGGAACTAGTACTGTCTAGAGGAACTAGACGTAGTACTTCGTCTAGAGGAACCAGTGCTGTCTAGAGGAACTAGTACTGTCTAGGTACTGTCTAGAGGAACTAGTACTGTCTAGAGGAATAGTACTGTCTAGGTACTGTCTAGAGGAACTAGTACTGTCTAGAGGAACTAGTACTGTCTGGGGAACTAGTACTGTCTGGAGGAACTAGTACGTCTAGAGGAACTAGTACCGTCTAGAGGAACTAGTACTGTCTGGAGGAACTAGTACTGTCTAGAGGAACTAGTACTGTCTAGAGGAACTAGTACTGTCTGGAGGAACTAGTACTGTCTAGAGGAACTAGTACTGTCTAGAGGAACTAGTACTGTCTAGAGGAACTAGTACTGTCTGAGGAACTAGTACTGTCTAGAGGAACTAGTACTGTCTAGAGGAACTAGTACTGTCTAGAGGAACTAGTACTGTCTGGAGGAACTAGTTACTGTCTAGAGGGAAACTGTCTAGAGGAACTAGTACTGTCTAGAGGAACTAGTACTGTCTGGGAGGAACTAGTACTGTCTAGAGGAACTAGTACTGTCTGGAGGAACTAGTACTGTCTATAGGAACTAGTACTGTCTGGAGGAACTAGTACTGTCTAGAGGAACTAGTACTGTCTAGAGGACCTGGGACTGCCTGGAGGAACTAGTACTGTCTAGAGGAACTAGTACTGTCTAGAGGAACTACTACTGTCTAGAGGAACTAGTACTGTCTAGAGGAACTAGTACTGTCTGGAGGAACTAGTACTGTCTAGAGGAACTAGTACTGTCTGGAGGAACTAGTACTGTCTAGAGGAACTAGTACTGTCTAGAGGAACCAGTGCTGTCTAGAGGAACTAGTACTGTCTAGGTACTGTCTAGAGGAACTAGTACTGTCTAGAGGAACTAGTACTGTCTAGGTACTGTCTAGAGGAACTAGTACTGTCTAGAGGAACTAGTACTGTCTGGAGGAACTAGTACTGTCTAGAGGAACTAGTACTGTCTAGAGGAACTAGTACTGTCTGGAGGAACTAGTACTGTCTAGAGGAACTAGTACTGTCTGGAGGAACTAGTACTGTCTAGAGGAACTAGTACTGTCTAGAGGAACCAGTGCTGTCTAGAGGAACTAGTACTGTCTAGGTACTGTCTAGAGGAACTAGTACTGTCTAGAGGAACTAGTACTGTCTAGAGGAACTAGTACTGTCTGGAGGAACTAGTACTGTCTAGAGAACTAGTACTGTCTAGAGGAACTAGTACTGTCTGGAGGAACTAGTACTGTCTAGAGGAACTAGTACTGTCTAGAGGAACTAGTACTGTCTGGAGGAACTAGTACTGTCTAGAGGAACTAGTACTGTCTGGAGGAACTAGTACTGTCTAGAGGAACTAGTACTGTCTAGAGGAACCAGTGCTGTCTAGAGGAACTAGTACTGTCTAGGTACTGTCTAGAGGAACTAGTACTGTCTAGAGGAACTAGTACTGTCTAGGTACTGTCTAGAGGAACTAGTACTGTCTAGAGGAACTAGTACTGTCTGGAGGAACTAGTACTGTCTGGAGGAACTAGTACCGTCTAGAGGAACTAGTACCGTCTAGAGGAACTAGTACTGTCTGGAGGAACTAGTACTGTCTAGAGGAACTAGTACTGTCTAGAGGAACTAGTACTGTCTGGAGGAACTAGTACTGTCTAGAGGAACTAGTACTGTCTAGAGGAACTAGTACTGTCTAGAGGAACTAGTACTGTCTGGAGGAACTAGTACTGTCTAGAGGAACTAGTACTGTCTAGAGGAACTAGTACTGTCTAGGAGGAACTAGTACTGTCTGGAGGAACTAGTACTGTCTAGAGGAACTAGTACTGTCTAGAGGAACTAGTACTGTCTAGAGGAACTAGTACTGTCTATAGGAACTAGTACTGTCTGGAGGAACTAGTACTGTCTAGAGGAACTAGTACTGTCTGGAGGAACTAGTACTGTCTATAGGAACTAGTACTGTCTGGAGGAACTAGTACTGTCTAGAGGAACTAGTACTGTCTAGAGGACCTGGGACTGCCTGGAGGAACTAGTACTGTCTAGAGGAACTAGTACTGTCTAGAGGAACTAGTACTGTCTAGAGGAACTAGTACTGTCTGGAGGAACTAGTACTGTCTGGAGGAACTAGTACTGTCTAGAGGAACTAGTACTGTCTGGAGGAACTAGTACTGTCTGGAGGAACTAGTACTGTCTAGAGGAACTAGTACTGTCTAGAGGAACTAGTACTGTCTGGAGGAACTAGTACTGTCTAGAGGAACTAGTACTGTCTAGAGGAACTAGTACTGTCTAGAGGAACTAGTACTGTCTGGAGGAACTAGTACGCGTCTAGAACTAGTACTGTCTGGAGGAACTAGTACTGTCTAGAGGAACTAGTACTGTCTAGAGGAAACTAGTACTGTCTAGAGGAACTAGTACTGTCTAGAGGAACTAGTACTGGTCTAGAGGAACTAGTACTGTCTAGGAACTCGTAGGAACTAGTACTGTCTAGAGGAACTAGTACTGTCTGGAGGAAACTAGTACTGTCTAGAGGAACTAGTACTGTCTAGAGGAACTACTACTGTCTAGAGGAACTACTACTGTCTAGAGGAACTAGTACTGTCTAGAGGAACTAGTACTGTCTAGAGGAACTAGTACTGTCTGGAGGAACTAGTACTGTCTAGAGGAACTAGTACTGTCTAGAGGAACTAGTACTGTCTAGAGGAACTAGTACTGTCTAGAGGAACTAGTACTGTCTGGAGGAACTAGTACTGTCTAGAGGAACTAGTACTGTCTGGAGGAACTAGTACTGTCTAGAGGAACTAGTACTGTCTAGAGGAACCAGTGCTGTCTAGAGGAACTAGTACTGTCTAGGTACTGTCTAGAGGAACTAGTACTGTCTAGAGGAACTAGTAATGTCTAGGTACTGTCTAGAGGAACTAGTACTGTCTAGAGGAACTAGTACTGTCTAGGTACTGTCTAGAGGAACTAGTACTGTCTAGAGGAACTAGTACTGTCTAGGTACTGTCTAGAGGAACTAGTACTGTCTATAGGAACTAGTACTGTCTAGAGGAACTAGTACTGTCTGGAGGAACTAGTACTGTCTGGAGGAACTAGTACTGTCTAGAGGAACTAGTACTGTCTAGAGGAACTAGAACTGTCTGGAGGAACTAGTACTGTCTACAGGAACTAGTACTGTCTAGAGGAACTAGTACTGTCTGGAGGAACTAGTACTGTCTGGAGGAACTAGTACTGTCTAGAGGAACTAGTACTGTCTAGAGGAAACTAGTACTGTCTAGAGGAACTAGTACGCGTCTAGGTACTGTCTGGAGGAACTAGTACTGTCTGGAGGAACTAGTACTGTCTGGAGGAAACTAGTACTGTCTGGAGGAACTAGTACTGTCTAGAGGAACTAGTACTGTCTGGAGGAACTAGTACTGTCTGGAGGAACTAGTACTGTCTAGAGGAACTAGTACTGTCTAGAGGAACTAGTACTGTCTGGAGGAACTAGTACTGTCTAGAGGAACTAGTACTGTCTAGAGGAACTAGTACTGTCTAGAGGAACTAGTACTGTCTGGAGGAACTAGTACGCGTCTAGGTACTGTCTGGAGGAACTAGTACTGTCTGGAGGAACTAGTACTGTCTAGAGGAACTAGTACTGTCTAGAGGAACTAGTACTGTCTAGAGGAACTAGTACTGTCTGGAGGAACTAGTACTGTCTAGAGGAACTAGTACTGTCTAGAGGAACTAGTACTGTCTGGAGGAACTAGTACTGTCTAGAGGAACTAGTACTGTCTGGAGGAACTAGTACTGTCTAGAGGAACTAGTACTGTCTAGAGGAACCAGTGCTGTCTAGAGGAACTAGTACTGTCTAGGTACTGTCTAGAGGAACTAGTACTGTCTAGAGGAACTAGTACTGTGTAGGTACTGTCTAGAGGAACTAGTACTGTCTAGAGGAACTAGTACTGTCTAGGTACTGTCTAGAGGAACTAGTACTGTCTAGAGGAACTAGTACTGTCTAGGTACTGTCTAGAGGAACTAGCACTGTCTATAGGAACTAGTACTGTCTAG
Organism: Oncorhynchus kisutch; assembly: GCF_002021735.2. Lineage (NCBI taxonomy): Eukaryota > Metazoa > Chordata > Actinopteri > Salmoniformes > Salmonidae > Oncorhynchus > Oncorhynchus kisutch. The sequence goes on along the minus strand of NC_034202.2, from coordinate 44,981,888 downwards.
AGGAACTAGTACTGTCTGGAGGAACTAGTACTGTCTGGAGGAACTAGTACTGTCTAGAGGAACTAGTACTGTCTGGAGGAACTAGTACTGTCTAGAGGAACTAGTACTGTCTAGAGGAACTAGTACTGTCTAGAGGAACTAGTACTGTCTAGAGGAACTAGTACTGTCTAGAGGAACTAGTACTGTCTGGAGGAACTAGTACTGTCTGGAGGAACTAGTACTGTCTAGAGGAACTAGTACTGTCTAGAGGAACTAGTACTGTCTAGAGGAACTAGTACGCGTCTAGGTACTGTCTGGAGGAACTAGTACTGTCTGGAGGAACTAGTACTGTCTAGAGGAACTAGTACTGTCTGGAGGAACTAGTACTGTCTGGAGGAACTAGTACTGTCTAGAGGAACTAGTACTGTCTAGAGGAACTAGTACTGTCTAGAGGAACTAGTACGCGTCTAGGTACTGTCTGGAGGAACTAGTACTGTCTGGAGGAACTAGTACTGTCTGGAGGAACTAGTACTGTCTAGAGGAACTAGTACTGTCTAGAGGAACTACTACTGTCTAGAGGAACTAGTACTGTCTAGAGGAACTAGTACTGTCTGGAGGAACTAGTACTGTCTGGAGGAACTAGTACTGTCTGGAGGAACTAGTACTGTCTAGAGGAACTAGTACTGTCTAGAGGAACTACTACTGTCTAGAAGAACTAGTACTGTCTAGAGGAACTAGTACTGTCTAGAGGAACTAGTACGCGTCTAGGTACTGTCTGGAGGAACTAGTACTGTCTGGAGGAACTAGTACTGTCTGGAGGAACTAGTACTGTCTAGAGGAACTAGTACTGTCTAGAGGAACTACTACTGTCTAGAGGAACTACTACTGTCTAGAGGAACTAGTACTGTCTAGAGGAACTAGTACTGTCTAGAGGAACTACTACTGTCTAGAGGAACTAGTACTGTCTAGAGGAACTAGTACTGTCTGGAGGAACTAGTACTGTCTAGGTACTGTCTAGAGGAACTAGTACTGTCTAGAGGAACTAGTACTGTCTAGAGGAACTACTACTGTCTAGAGGAACTACTACTGTCTAGAGGAACTACTACTGTCTAGAGGAACTAGTACTGTCTAGAGGAACTAGTACTGTCTAGAGGAACTAGTACTGTCTGGAGGAACTAGTACTGTCTAGAGGAACTAGTACTGTCTAGAGGAACTAGTACTGTCTGGAGGAACTAGTACTGTCTAGAGGAACTAGTACTGTCTAGAGGAACTAGTACTGTCTGGAGGAACTAGTACTGTCTAGAGGAACTAGTACTGTCTGGAGGAACTAGTACTGTCTAGAGGAACTAGTACTGTCTAGAGGAACCAGTGCTGTCTAGAGGAACTAGTACTGTCTAGGTACTGTCTAGAGGAACTAGTACTGTCTAGAGGAACTAGTAATGTCTAGGTACTGTCTAGAGGAACTAGTACTGTCTAGAGGAACTAGTACTGTCTAGGTACTGTCTAGAGGAACTAGTACTGTCTAGAGGAACTAGTACTGTCTAGGTACTGTCTAGAGGAACTAGTACTGTCTATAGGAACTAGTACTGTCTAGAGGAACTAGTACTGTCTGGAGGAACTAGTACTGTCTAGAGGAACTAGTACTGTCTAGAGGAACTACTACTGTCTAGAGGAACTACTACTGTCTAGAGGAACTAGTACTGTCTGGAGGAACTAGTACTGTCTGGAGGAACTAGTACTGTCTAGAGGAACTAGTACTGTCTAGAGGAACTACTACTGTCTAGAGGAACTACTACTGTCTAGAGGAACTAGTACTGTCTAGAGGAACTAGTACGCGTCTAGGTACTGTCTGGAGGAACTAGTACTGTCTGGAGGAACTAGTACTGTCTGGAGGAACTAGTACTGTCTAGAGGAACTACTACTGTCTAGAGGAACTAGTACTGTCTAGAGGAACTAGTACTGTCTGGAGGAACTAGTACTGTCTAGGTACTGTCTAGAGGAACTAGTACTGTCTAGAGGAACTAGTACTGTCTAGAGGAACTACTACTGTCTAGAGGAACTACTACTGTCTAGAGGAACTAGTACTGTCTAGAGGAACTAGTACTGTCTAGAGGAACTAGTACTGTCTAGAGGAACTAGTACTGTCTGGAGGAACTAGTACTGTCTAGAGGAACTAGTACTGTCTAGAGGAACTACTACTGTCTAGAGGAACTACTACTGTCTAGAGGAACTAGTACTGTCTGGAGGAACTAGTACTGTCTGGAGGAACTAGTACTGTCTAGAGGAACTAGTACTGTCTAGAGGAACTACTACTGTCTAGAGGAACTAGTACTGTCTAGAGGAACTAGTACTGTCTAGAGGAACTAGTACGCGTCTAGGTACTGTCTGGAGGAACTAGTACTGTCTGGAGGAACTAGTACTGTCTGGAGGAACTAGTACTGTCTAGAGGAACTACTACTGTCTAGAGGAACTAGTACTGTCTAGAGGAACTAGTACTGTCTGGAGGAACTAGTACTGTCTAGGTACTGTCTAGAGGAACTAGTACTGTCTAGAGGAACTAGTACTGTCTAGAGGAACTACTACTGTCTAGAGGAACTACTACTGTCTAGAGGAACTAGTACTGTCTAGAGGAACTAGTACTGTCTAGAGGAACTAGTACTGTCTAGAGGAACTAGTACTGTCTGGAGGAACTAGTACTGTCTAGAGGAACTAGTACTGTCTAGAGGAACTAGTACTGTCTGGAGGAACTAGTACTGTCTAGAGGAACTAGTACTGTCTAGAGGAACTAGTACTGTCTGGAGGAACTAGTACTGTCTAGAGGAACTAGTACTGTCTGGAGGAACTAGTACTGTCTAGAGGAACTAGTACTGTCTAGAGGAACCAGTGCTGTCTGGAGGAACTTGTACTGTCTAGAGGAACTAGTACTGTCTAGAGGAACCAGTGCTGTCTAGAGGAACTAGTACTGTCTAGGTACTGTCTAGAGGAACTAGTACTGTCTAGAGGAACTAGTAATGTCTAGGTACTGTCTAGAGGAACTAGTACTGTCTAGAGGAACTAGTACTGTCTAGGTACTGTCTAGAGGAACTAGTACTGTCTAGAGGAACTAGTACTGTCTAGGTACTGTCTAGAGGAACTAGTACTGTCTATAGGAACTAGTACTGTCTAGAGGAACTAGTACTGTCTGGAGGAACTAGTACTGTCTGGAGGAACTAGTACTGTCTAGAGGAACTAGTACTGTCTAGAGGAACTAGTACTGTCTGGAGGAACTAGTACTGTCTAGAGGAACTAGTACTGTCTAGAGGAACTAGTACTGTCTGGAGGAACTAGTACTGTCTGGAGGAACTAGTACTGTCTAGAGGAACTAGTACTGTCTAGAGGAACTAGTACTGTCTAGAGGAACTAGTACGCGTCTAGGTACTGTCTGGAGGAACTAGTACTGTCTGGAGTAACTAGTACTGTCTGGAGGAACTAGTACTGTCTAGAGGAACTAGTACTGTCTAGAGGAACTACTACTGTCTAGAGGAACTACTACTGTCTAGAGGAACTAGTACTGTCTGGAGGAACTAGTACTGTCTAGGTACTGTCTAGAGGAACTAGTACTGTCTAGAGGAACTAGTACTGTCTAGAGGAACTAGTACTGTCTGGAGGAACTAGTACTGTCTAGAGGAACTAGTACTGTCTAGAGGAACTAGTACTGTCTAGAGGAACTAGTACTGTCTAGAGGAACTAGTACTGTCTGGAGGAACTAGTACTGTCTAGGTACTGTCTAGAGTAACTAGTACTGTCTAGAGGAACTAGTACTGTCTAGAGGAACTAGTACTGTCTGGAGGAACTAGTACTGTCTGGAGGAACTAGTACTGTCTGGAGGAACTAGTACTGTCTAGAGGAACTAGTACTGTCTAGAGGAACTAGTACTGTCTAGAGGAACTAGTGCTGTCTGGAGGAACTAGTACTGTCTGGGGGAACTAGTACTGTCTAGAGGAACTGGTACTGTCTAGAGGAACTAGTACTGTCTAGAGGAACTAGTACTGTCTGGAGGAACTAGTACTGTCTGGAGGATCTAGTACTGTCTGGAGGAACTAGTACTGTCTAGAGGAACTAGTACTGTCTAGTTACTGTCTGGAGGAACTAGTACTGTCTGGAGGAACTAGTACTGTCTAGAGGAACTAGTACTGTCTAGAGGAACTAGTACTGTCTGGAGGAACTAGTACTGTCTAGAGGAACTAGTACTGTCTGGAGGAACTAGTAATGTCTAGAGGAACTAGTACTGTCTAGAGGAACTAGTACGCGTCTAGGAACTGTCTGGAGGAACTAGTACTGGTATAGTTACTCTCTGTGGGTTGTATTTTTACTCAAGTCATTTCTGAAGGAAACCTTTCCCTCCAACACGGTAGGCCTATAGTTGATCACCAACCCTGACCACTCGGCCCTCCCAGGACTTGATGGAACTAAGATAATATAATTCATGACCTTAGAACTCACTAGACACTTGTATGTCGTAGACTAGTGGAGACCGATATCTGTCTTGTGTTATTAAACTCTATAAAACGGTTGTTGATGAGTACGGCTGCATTTCAGCCACATTTTGTGTACATTTCAATGTTGCAGTATTAGGACCTAGGTCTATAGCGTTGGAGCGAGCGAGAAAGATCATTATTTTATGATTGCGAGCGCTGATCCCAACTGACTGGACTGCCCCCACATGGCGAGAAAAGGAACTTCACTTTTTTTTTGCCTATCACATTTGGGCTTCCGAGTGCAAGAGTCGCTACCATCCCTGGTTCGAATTCAAGCGCAGCGGTCTAAGGCTTTTCCTGATGCACCAACCCTAAAATGACCCGTCAGGAAAATTCTCCACAACAAAAGAGTGATCAAATTAAGATCTGACATCTGTATGAACCCAATTAGATATTAGATAGATGTTATAGATATATTATAGATATAGATAATATTCTATTCTATATCACCTTTAACTCTGTTGCCATGGATACGGTGTGTGTGTCCGTCCCTCTTCTGTCGTGCAGTGATCAGTGGAGTGGAGTAGTGTTGTTATCAGTCTTAATCAAATAACACCTGGGAGAGCTAGACACCACAGACTACATCAACTGATTGATTCATCTCTTCCTTTCTCTCTCTTTCTCTTTCTCTTTCTCTCTCTCTCTCTCTCTCTCTCTCTCTCTCTCTCTTTCTTTCAGGTAAGAAAGAAGGGGTGCCTGTTGTGAACGGAGAGGTGGAAAACAGTATGTGATCTCTGATTCTTTTCTCTGTCGATTCTCTGTGATGTCATTGCTTTTTGTTCATTTACTGAAACCTAAGCGATCGGATCCTTTCCAACCTATAACACTTCTTCTCATGAACGTCACCTTGAGCTCAAATCAAATCACATTTTATTTGTCACATACACATGGTTAGCAGATGTTAAAATGCTTGTGTAGTGCTTCTAGTTCCGACCGTGCAGTAATATCTAACAAGTAATTACACTAGTGTCAAGGAATTAATTTGAATATGTACATAAAAATATATGAATGAGTGATGGCCGAACGGCATAGGCAAGATACAGTAGATGGTATAGAGTACAGTATACACATATGAGATGAGTAATGTAGGGTATGTAAACAAGATACAGTAGATGGTATAGAGTACAGTATATACATATGAGAAGAGTAATGTAGGGTATGTAAACAAGATGCAGTAGATGGTCTAGAGTACAGTATATACATATGAGATGAGTAATGTAGGGTATGTAAACAAGATGCAGTAGATGGTAAAGAGTACAGTATATACATATGAGATGAGTAATGTAGGGTATGTAAACATTATATTAAGTGGCATTGTTCAAAGCTGTGTGTGTGTGTGTGTTTGCATACGTGCGTGCGTACGTGCACGACCTCTTAGCTCATTCTCAGGATCACGAAACACCGGCGAGGTCAGGACAAACAAACACAGTCCTGTGTGTGTGTGTGTGTGTGTGTGTGTGTGCGTGTGTGCGTGCGTGTGTGTGTGTGTGTGTGCGTGTATGACCATAGAAAGCTCAGAAACAATCACACACACACCCCGAGAAAACAAATGACCCTCTCTCATCCCCTCTCCAGTGTGTATCTGTGTAGCAGGCTTAATGCATTGGTAATTGGGCACATACATTTGCAGTATTAGCGGTATAAATTGGTTTCTACATGCTTCCTGGGTAAATGTCATCTTGGATTCATCATTTCGCATTCATTCACACTCAGACTATTACTGGAGGCCTGTAGCTAAATGTCTTGTTAAATAGAAGCAGTTGAGGGGAAAATCATGTTTTTACCATTGTATTGTTGTATTTATTATTCTCCTGCTATATAATCTCATTCTCCTGCTATATAATCTCATTCTCCTGCTATATAATCTCATTCTCCTGCTATATAATCTCATTCTCCTGCTATATAATCTCATTCTCCTGCTATATAATCTCATTCTCCTGCTATATAATCTCATTCTCCTGCTATATAATCTCATTCTCCTGCTATATAATCTCATTCTCCTGCTATATAATCTCATTCTCCTGCTATATAATCTCATTCTCCTGCTATATAATCTCATTCTCCTGCTATATAATCTCATTCTCCTGCTATATAATCTCATTCTCCTGGTATATAATCTCATTATCCTGCTATATAATCTCATTCTCCTGCTATATAATCTCATTCTCCTGCTATATAATCTCATTCTCCTGCTATATAATCTCATTCTCCTGCTATATAATCTCATTATCCTGCTATATAATCTCATTATCCTGCTATATATTCTCATTCTCCTGGTATATAATCTCATTCTCCTGCTATATAATCTCATTATCCTGCTATATAATCTCATTCTCCTGCTATATAATCTCATTCTCCTGCTATATAATCTCATTCTCCTGGTATATAATCTCATTCTCCTGCTATATAATCTCATTATCCTGCTATATAATCTCATTCTCCTGGTATATAATCTCATTCTCCTGCTATATAATCTCATTCTCCTGCTATATAATCTCATTCTCCTGCTATATAATCTCATTATCCTGCTATATTATCTCACTTTCCTTTTTCTTAATACTATTCATATTATTGGATTTGCATATAAAATAGAAAGAGAGAAAGAAGAGAGGAGAAAAGAGAAGGAAAGAGGAAAACAATGCTAAATACTAAATAATTGCTAAATAATGCTAAATAATTGATTAAAACACACTATGAAGATCTTCAACAGCACTCTGTAGGGTAGCACCATGGTGTAGCTGGAGGACAGCTAGTTTCCATCCTCCTCTGGATACATTGACTTCAATACAAAACCTAGGAGGCTCATGGTTCTCACCCCCTTCCATAGACTTAGACAGTAATCATGACAACTTCCGGAGGACTTCCTCCAACCTATCAGAGCTAGAAAATAGTAGAAAATAAAGAAAAACCCTTGAATTAGTAGGTGTTCTAAAACTTTTGACCGGTAGTGTATGTATATATATTTATATATATTTTGTGCAGGTATGTGTATGTGTCTCTCTCTCTCTTTGTCTCTCTCCATCTCTCTCTGTCTCTCTCCATCTCTCACTCTCTCTATATATATCTCTCACTCTGTCTCTCTCTTTGTCTCTCTCCATCTCTCTCTCTCTCTCTCTCCATCTCTCACTCTCTCTATATATATCTCTCACTCTGTCTCTCTCTTTGTCTCTCTCCATCTCTCTCTCTCTCTCTCTCCATCTCTCACTCTCTCTATATATATCTCTCTGTCTCTCTCCATCTCTCTCTTTGTCTCTCTCCATCTCTCTCTCTCTCTCTCTCTCCATCTCTCACTCTCTCTATATATATCTCTCACTCTGTCTCTCTCCATCTATCTCTCTCTCTCTCCATCTCTTACTCTCCCTATATACTATATACTATATACTATATCTCTCACTGTCTGTTTCTCTCTCCATCTCTGTCTCTTTCTCCATCTCCCTGTCTCTTACTCTCTCTCTCTCTGTCTCTCTCTCTGTCTCTCTTTCCATCTCCTTGACTGAAACTGTGCATGCCCTGCTGTCTCTGCAGTACCAGTGCTTAATTAGAGTCTTAAAATACATCTGTTAGTAATGATTACCCTGTTAACTGGAAAAGACTCTTCACTGCTATACAAAGGGAGGGAGGGGAACAGGGAGGGGAACAGGGAGGGAGGGGAACAGGGAGGGGAACAGGGAGGGGAACAGGGAGGGGAACAGGGAGGGAGGGGAACAGGGAGGGAGGGGAACAGGGAGGGGAACAGGGAGGGGAACAGGGAGGGAGGGGAACAGGGAGGGAGGGGAACAGGGAGGGGAACAGGGAGGGGAACAGGGAGGGAGGGGAACAGGGAGGGAGGGGAACAGGGAGGGAGGGGAACAGGGAGGGAGGGAGGGAGGCAGGGAGGGAGGGGAACAGGGAGGGAGGGGAACAGGGAGTGAGGGAGGGAGGCAGGGAGGGAGGGGAACAGGGAGGGGAACAGGGAGGGAGGGGAACAGGGAGGGGAACAGGGAGGGGAACAGGGAGGGAGGGGAACAGGGAGGGAGGGGAACAGGGAGGGGAACAGGGAGGGAGGGGAACAGGGAGGGGAACAGGGAGGGGAACAGGGAGGGAGGGGAACAGGGAGGGGAACAGGGAGGGGAACAGGGAGGGAGGGGAACAGGGAGGGAGGGAGGGAGGCAGGGAGGGAGGGGAACAGGGAGGGAGGGGAACAGGGAGTGAGGGAGGGAGGCAGGGAGGGAGGTGGGAAGGGAGGGAGGGGAGGAGGGAGGCGAGCAGGGGGGTGGGTGGGAAGGGAGGGAGGGAGGTGGGCAGGGAGGGAGAAGAGGGGAGGGGAGGGAGGGAGGGAGGGGAACAGGGAGGGAGGGGAACAGGGAGGCAGGGAGGGAGGCAGGGAGGGAGGTGGGAAGGGAGGGAGGGGAGGAGGGAGGCGAGCAGGGGGGTGGGTGGGAAGGGAGGGAGGGAGGGAGGTAGGGAGGTGGGCAGGGAGGGAGAAGAGGGGAAGGGAGGGAGGGAGGGAGGGATACATATACATTTTTTGCAGAGAGAGGAATATAAGTTGTAAAATAGAGTCTGGTTATTTCATTCAGTTGCTGAAATCCTTCTACAGTTTCTTTAAGCCTCAAAACCTCTCAAATATTAAATCAGTCATACATCATTCATATCAGGAACATCAGCTGCTCCACCAGTTCTACCGTGTGTGTGTGTGTGTGTGTGTGTGTGTGTGTGTGTGTGTGTGTGTGTGTGTGTGTGTTTGTGTGTTTCCCAGAGCATAGCCAGATAAAAGGTTTGAAGAGAGGTTTCTCTGATGGAATCACTCTGTATCTTAATCATACCATCATTTCTCTCCTCTTCCTTCATATGACTAGCTCTCTGTTCTCTCTGTTCTCTCTGTCTTCTCTCTCTATGTTCTCTCTATGTTCTCTCTGTCTTCTCTCTCTCTCTGTTCTCTCTGTTCTCTCTGTCTTATCTCTCTCCTCTCTGTTCTCTCTGTCTTCTCTCTCTCTCTGTTCTCTCTGTTCTCTCTGTCTTATCTCTCTCCTCTCTGTTCTCTCTGTCTTATCTCTATCTCTCTGTTTTCTCTCCCTGTTCTCTCTGCTCTCTCTGTTCTCTCTGTCTTCTCTCTCTCTCTGTTCTCTCTGTTCTCTCTGTCTTATCTCTCTCCTCTCTGTTCTCTCTGTCTTATCTCTATCTCTCTGTTTTCTCTCCCTGTTCTCTCTGCTCTCTCTGTTCTCTCTCTCTGTTCTCTCTCTCTCTGTTCTCTCTGTTCTCTCTGTCTTATCTCTCTCTCCTCTCTGTTCTCTCTGTCTTATCTCTATCTCTCTGTTCTCTCTCTCTGTTCTCTCTCTCTCTGCTCTCTCTGTTCTCTCTGCTCTATCTGTTCTCTCTGCTCTCTATGTTATCTCTGTCTTCTCTCTCTCTGTTCTCTGTTCTCTCTGTCTTCTTCTCTCTCTGTTCTCTCTGTCTTCTCTCTCGCTCTGTCTTCTTCTCTCTCTGTTCTCTCTGTCTTCTCTCTCACTCTGTCTTCTTCTCTCTCTGTTCTCTCTGTCTTCTCTCTCTCTGTTCTCTGTTCTATCTGTCTTCTTCTCTCTCTCTGCTCTCTCTGTTCTCTCTGTCTTCTCTGTTCTCTGTTCTATCTGTCTTCTTCTCTCTCTCTGCTCTCTCTGTTCTCTCTGTTCTCTCTGCTCTCTATGTTATCTCTGTTCTCTCTCTCTCTCTGTTCTCTCTGTTATCTCTGTTCTCTCTCTCTCTCTGCTCTCTCTGTTCTCTCTGTTCTCTCTGCTCTCTATGTTATCTCTATCTTCTCTCTCTATGTTCTCTCTGTTCTCTCTCTCTCTCTGTTCTCTATGTTCTCTCTGTTCTCTCTCTCTCTCTGTTCTCTCTGCTCTCTCTGTTCTCTCTGTTCTCTCTCTGTTCTCTCTGTCTTCTTCTCTCTCTCTGTTCTCTCTGTCTTCTTCTCTCTCTCTGTTCTCTCTGTCTTCTTCTCTCTCTCTGTTCTCTCTGTCTTCTTCTCTCTCTCTCTGTTCTCTCTGTCTTCTCTCTCTCTATGTTCTCTCTGCTCTCTATGTTATCTCTGTCTTCTCTCTCTCTGTTCTCTCTGTCTTCTCTCTCGCTCTGTCTTCTTCTCTCTCTCTGTTCTGTCTGTCGTCTCTCTCAATTCCATTTCAATTGAATAGCTTTTTTTTCTACATGGGAATCATATGTTTACATTGCCAAAGTAAGTAAAATAGATAATAAACTGTGAAATAGTGGAAAAATAAACAATAAAACAGACATTTTCCAAAAGAGTAAAGACATTTCAAACGTTATATTGTTGTAAAGATGTGCAAATAGTTAAAGCACAAAAGGGAAAATAAACCTAAATGTGAATTTATGAAACAAATCAAATGAAAATGTTCATGGATACAACATTAATTAATAATTCATTAATACAACATTATGGTGAAATGCGTATAATTATAATTTAAAAAGAAACTTGGATAAAGTAAAAAAAGTAAAAAAAAGGGAAAATAAATATAATAATATTATGGGTCATATACAGCCTGGTGAGAGGGGGGGGTGAAGTAGATAATAAATAAATATAATAATATTATGGGTCATATACAGCCTGGTGAGAGGGGGGGGGGGTGAAGTAGATAATAAATAAATATAATTATATTATGGGTCATTTACAGCCTGGTGAGAGGGGGGGGGGTGAAGTAGATAATAAATAAATATAATTATAATATGGGTCATTTACAGCCTGGTGAGAGGGGGGGGGGGGTGAAGTAGATAATAAATCAATATAATTATAATATGGGTCATTTACAGCCTGGTGAGAGGGGGGGGGGGGGGGGGTGAAGTAGATAATAAATCAATATAATTATAATATGGGTCATTTACAGCCTGGTGAGAGGGGGGGGGGTGAAGTAGATAATAAATCAATATAATTATAATATGGGTCATTTACAGCCTGGTGAGAGGGGGGGGGGGGTGAAGTAGATAATAAATCAATATAATTATAATATGGGTCATTTACAGCCTGGTGAGAGGGGGGGGGGTGAAGTAGATAATAAATAAATATAATTATAATATGGGTCATTTACAGCCTGGTGAGAGGGGGGGGGGTGAAGTAGATAATAAATAAATATAATTATATTATGGGTCATTTACAGCCTGGTGAGAGGGGGGGGGGGGTGAAGTAGATAATAAATAAATATAATAATATTATGGGTTGTATTTACAATGGTGTTTGTTCTTCACTGGTTGACCTTTTCTTGTGGCAACAGGTCACACATCTTGCTGCTGTGATGGCACACTGTGGAATTTCACCCAGTAGATATGGGAATTTGTATTCAAATTCTTTGTGGATCTGTGTAATCTGAGGGAAATATGTGTCTCTAATATGGTCATACATTGGGCAGGAGGTTAGGAAGTGCAGCTCAGTTTCCACCTCATTTTGTGGGCAGTGTGCACATTGCCTGTCTTCTCTTGAGGGCCATGTCTGCCTACGGCGGCCTTTCTCAATAGCAAGGCTATGCTCACTGAGTCTGTACATAGTCAACGCTTTCCTTAATTTTGGGTCAGTCACAGTGGTCACAGTGTTTTTGTTAATTCTTTCCAATGTGTCAAGTAATTATCTTTTTGTTTTCTCATGATTTGGTTGGGTCTAATTGTGTTGCTGTCCTGGGGCTCTGTGGGGTGTGTTTAGGTTTGTGAACAGAGCCCCAGGACCAGCTTGCTTAGGGGACTCTTCTCCAGGTTCATCTCTCTGTAGGTGATGGCTTTGTTATGGAAGGTTTGGGAATCGCTTCCTTTTAGGTGGTTGTAGAATTTAACGACTCTTATCTGGATTTTGATAATTAGCGGGTATCAATTAGCAAGAATCTGCTCTGTATGCATTATTTGGTGTTTGTCTCATTTTGTGAATTATTGATTGGTGAGCGGACCCCAGACCTCACAACCATGAAGGGCAATGGGCTCTATAACTGATTCAAGTATTTTTTGCCAGATCCTAATTGGTATGTTGAATTTTATATTCCTTCCAATGGCATCTCTCTCTCCGATCGTTTACAGCTTTGCAGAAGCTCTAGGACAATGGTGTCTAGATGGAATTTGTATTTGTGGTCCTGGCATCTGGACCATTTTTGGAACACCATTATTTTGGTCTTACTGAGATTTACTGTCAGGGCCCAGATCTGGCAGAATCTGTGCATAAGATCTAGGTGCTGCTGTAGGCCCTCCTTGGTTGGTGACAGAAGCACCAGATCATCAACAAACAGTAGACGTTTGTCTTCAGACTCTAGCAGGGTGAGGCCGGGTGCAGACTTTTCTACTGCCCGCGCCAATTAGTTGATATATATGTTGAAGAGGTGGGACTTAAGCTGCATCCCTGTCTCACCCCACGGCCCCGTGGGAAAGAAATGTGTGTTTTTTAGCCGATTTTAACGCGTTATATGTGTACATAGATTTTATAATTTTTTAAATCAACAAAGCTTGAGAAGACTTTGTTTATCTCTCTCTCTCTCTCTCTCTCTCTCTCTCTCTCTGTCTCTCTCTCTCTCTCTGTCTCTCTCTCTCTCTGTCTCTGTCTCTCTCTCTGTCTCTCTCTCTGTCTCTCTCTCTGTCTCTCTCTCTCTCTCTCTCTCTCTCTCTCTCTCTCTCTCTCTCTCTGTCTCTCTCTGTCTCTCTCTCTCTCTCTCTGTCTCTGTCTCTCTCTCTGTCTCTCTGTCTCTCTGTCTCTCTCTCTCTCTCTCTCTCTGTCTCTCTGTCTCGCTCTCTGTCTCTCTCTCTGTCTCTGTCTCTCTCTCTGTCTCTATCTCTCTCTCCCTCTCTCTTCTGCTGTGTTCTGTGTGTCAGAGAAGGAAAGTAGGTGGAAGTTGTGTGTGTGTGTGTGTATGTGTGTGTGTGTGTGTGTGTTCTGATGCCTTCACTATTATTCTACAATGTAGAAAATAAAGAAAAACCCTTTGGACTGGTACTGTATTTTCCGTCTATTTACAAACCGATGCTGACACTAAGACGACTCTCAATGAGCTGTATAAGGCCATAAGCCATCAAGAAAACACTCATCCAGAGGTGGTGGGATTTTAATTCATGCAAACAAATCAGTTTGATCTCATTTCGAACAGCGTGTCACATGTGCAACTGGAGGAATTAAAGATTAAAGCTCTCCCTGGCCCTCCAATCTGACCAAAACTCTATCCTCTTGATTCCTGCTTACAAGCAAAAACTAAAGCAGAAAGTACGAGTGACTCGCTCAATACAGAAGTGGTCAGATGATGCAGAAGTTAAGCTACAGGACTGTTTTGCACGGATATTCATCCGGTTTCATTCATAAGTGCATCGACAACATCATCCGCAACAGTGAGGCAACATCTTCACTGAGCTAAAGGGGAACGGGACGCTAATCTGGATGCTTATAAGATATCCCACTGTTCCTGCGAGGTGAGCAGCTGGGACCAGACAACCCTGCTGCTAGAGTGTGTTGTCAGCTCTACCTCTGCTGATGGGCTCCCGAGTGGTGCAGCGATCTAAGGAACTGGATCTCAGTGCGAGTGGCGTCAGTACCTGGTTCGAATCCAGGCTGTATCACATCCGGCCGTGATTGGGAGTCCCATAGGGCGGCGCACAATTGGCCCGGCGTCGTCCGGGTTTGGTCGGGGGTAGGCCATCATTGTAAATAAGAATTTGTTCTTAACTGACTTGCCTAATTAATTAAAGGTTAAATAAAAATCAAATACTATGTACTAGATACTAAATACCAGGTTACTGGAGGTTGAGTAAGATACAATATATTACATGTTTAGTTCAAGTAAAAACACTTTTTTACTGCACATCCTTGTCATTATGCTATGCATAACGTTAGCCAACTTGCAGTTAAACCAGTTTAAAGCAGGGTTTACTAAATCAGTTAAACCGGTTTAAAGCAGGGTTTACTAAATCAGTTAAACCGGTTTTAAAGCAGGGTTTACTAAATCAGTTAAACCGGTTTAAAGCAGGGTTTACTAAATCAGTTAAACCGGTTTTAAAGCAGGGTTTACTAAATCAGTTAAACCGGTTTAAAGCAGGGTTTACTAAATCAGTTAAACCGGTTTAACCTCTAGCGACGAGCAATCCCGTATCCGGGAGCGTAATCATAGCCTCAAGCTCATTACCATAACGCAACGTTAACTATTCATGAAAATCGCAAATGAAATGAAATAAATATATTGAAACACAAGCTTAGCCTTTTGTTAACAACACTGTCATCTCAGATTTTCAAAATATGCTTTTCAACCAAAGCTACACACGCATTTGTGTAAGAGTATTGATAGCTAGCATAGCATTAAGCCTAGCATTCAGCAGGCAACATTTTCACAAAAACAAGAAAAGCATTCAAATAAAATAATTTACCTTTGAAGAACTTCGGATGTTTTCAATGAGGAGACTCTCAGTTAGATAGCAAATGTTCATTTTTTCCCAAAATATTATTTGTGTAGGAGAAATAGCTCCATTTTGTTCATCACGTTTGGCTAAGAAAAAAACCAGAAAATGCAGTCACTACAACGCCAAACTTTTTTCCAAATTAGCTCCATAATATCGACAGAAACAGCAAACATTGTTTAGAATCAATCCTCAAGGTGTTCTTCACATATCTATTCGATGATAAATCATTCGTGGCAGTTGGTTTCTCATCAGAGGCAAACGGAAAAATACTGCAGCTGGAGATTACGCAATAATTGCGACGGAGGACACCAAGCGACCACCTGGTAGATGTAGTCTCTTATGGTCAATCTTCCAATGATATGCCTACAAATACGTCACAATGCTGCAGACACCTTGGGGAAAACGTGGAAAACGTAAGCTGACTCCTAGCTCCTTCACAGCCATATAAGGAGTCATTGGCATGAGTGGGTTTTAAAAAATGCGGCACTTCCTGATTGTATTTTTATCTGGGGTTTTTCTGTAACATCAGTTCTGTGGCACTCACAGACAATATCTTTGCAGTTTTGGAAACATCAGAGTGTTTTCTTTCCAAAGCTGTCAATTATATGCATAGTCGCGCATCTTTTCGTGACAAAATATCTTGTTTAAAACGGGAACGTTTTTCATCCAAAAATTTAAATAGCGCCCCCTATATCCAAGAAGTTAAAGCAGGGTTTACTAAATCAGTTAAACCGGTTTAAAGCAGGGTTAATAAATCAGTTAAACCGGTTTAAAGCAGGTTTTACTAAATCAGTTAAACCGGTTTAAAGCAGGGTTTACTAAATCAGTAAACCGGTTTAAAGCAGGGTTTACTAAATCAGTTAAACCGGTTTAAAGCAGGGTTAATAAATCAGTTAAACCGGTTTAAAGCAGGGTTTAATATATCAGATGCCACAAATGTAAAATGCATGCTTTATTCAGACACATGATTGTCTCCATCTTTGTGCTGTGAACTGCAAGTAGCCACTATTAGTCGAGGGCAGGATGACCACAGGGTAACCAGAGTAACCTCACTGTGAAGACTGGGGGGGTACTGACAGGGAGGAAACTAGACTGGTGGTAATAAATGCAACATTAGTCTTACCGGGCACCACGGGTCGCTCAAAATCCATTCTCTCCTCCGTCCTCATCACTGTGACAGGACAGCAATACCCTGACGCAATATGTAACCTAATGGAAATCCATTCTCTCCTCCGTCCTCATCACTGTGACAGGACAGCAATACCCTGACGCAATATGTAACCTAATGGAAATCCATTCTCTCCTCCGTCCTCATCACTGTGACAGGACAGCAATACCCTGACGCAATATGTAACCTAATGGAAATCCATTCTCTCCTCCGTCCTCATCACTGTGACAGGACAGCAATACCCTGACGCAATATGTAACCTAATGGAAATCCATTCTCTCCTCCGTCCTCATCACTGTGACAGGACAGCAATACCCTGACGCAATATGTAACCTAATGGAAATCCATTCTCTCCTCCGTCCTCATCACTGTGACAGGACAGCAATACCCTGACGCAATATGTAACCTAATGGAAATCCATTCTCTCCTCCGTCCTCATCACTGTGACAGGACAGCAATACCCTGACGCAATATGTAACCTAATGGAAATCCATTCTCTCCTCCGTCCTCATCACTGTGACAGGACAGCAATACCCTGACGCAATATGTAACCTAATGGAAATCCATTCTCTCCTCCGTCCTCATCACTGTGACAGGACAGCAATACCCTGACGCAATATGTAACCTAATGGAAATCCATTCTCTCCTCCGTCCTCATCACTGTGACAGGACAGCAATACCCTGACGCAATATGTAACCTAATGGAAATCCATTCTCTCCTCCGTCCTCATCACTGTGACAGGACAGCAATACCCTGACGCAATATGTAACCTAATGGAAATCCATTCTCTCCTCCGTCCTCATCACTGTGACAGGACAGCAATACCCTGACGCAATATGTAACCTAATGGAAATCCATTCTCTCCTCCGTCCTCATCACTGTGACAGGACAGCAATACCCTGACGCAATATGTAACCTAATGGAAATCCATTCTCTCCTCCGTCCTCATCACTGTGACAGGACAGCAATACCCTGACGCAATATGTAACCTAATGGAAATCCATTCTCTCCTCCGTCCTCATCACTGTGACAGGACAGCAATACCCTGACGCAATATGTAACCTAATGGAAATCCATTCTCTCCTCCGTCCTCATCACTGTGACAGGACAGCAATACCCTGACGCAATATGTAACCTAATGGAAATCCATTCTCTCCTCCGTCCTCATCACTGTGACAGGACAGCAATACCCTGACGCAATATGTAACCTAATGGAAATCCATTCTCTCCTCCGTCCTCATCACTGTGACAGGACAGCAATACCCTGACGCAATATGTAACCTAATGGAAATCCATTCTCTCCTCCGTCCTCATCACTGTGACAGGACAGCAATACCCTGACGCAATATGTAACCTAATGGAAATCCATTCTCTCCTCCGTCCTCATCACTGTGACAGGACAGCAATACCCTGACGCAATATGTAACCTAATGGAATCCATTCTCTCCTCCGTCCTCATCACTGTGACAGGACAGCAATACCCTGACGCAATATGTAACCTAATGGAAATCCATTCTCTCCTCCGTCCTCATCACTGTGACAGGACAGCAATACCCTGACGCAATATGTAACCTAATGGAAATCCATTCTCTCCTCCGTCCTCATCACTGTGACAGGACAGCAATACCCTGACGCAATATGTAACCTAATGGAAATCCATTCTCTCCTCCGTCCTCATCACTGTGACAGGACAGCAATACCCTGACGCAATATGTAACCTAATGGAAATCCATTCTCTCCTCCGTCCTCATCACTGTGACAGGACAGCAATACCCTGACGCAATATGTAACCTAATGGAAATCCATTCTCTCCTCCGTCCTCATCACTGTGACAGGACAGCAATACCCTGACGCAATATGTAACCTAATGGAAATCCATTCTCTCCTCCGTCCTCATCACTGTGACAGGACAGCAATACCCTGACGCAATATGTAACCTAATGGAAATCCATTCTCTCCTCCGTCCTCATCACTGTGACAGGACAGCAATACCCTGACGCAATATGTAACCTAATGGAAATCCATTCTCTCCTCCGTCCTCATCACTGTGACAGGACAGCAATACCCTGACGCAATATGTAACCTAATGGAAATCCATTCTCTCCTCCGTCCTCATCACTGTGACAGGACAGCAATACCCTGACGCAATATGTAACCTAATGGAAATCCATTCTCTCCTCCGTCCTCATCACTGTGACAGGACAGCAATACCCTGACGCAATATGTAACCTAATGGAAATCCATTCTCTCCTCCGTCCTCATCACTGTGACAGGACAGCAATACCCTGACGCAATATGTAACCTAATGGAAATCCATTCTCTCCTCCGTCCTCATCACTGTGACAGGACAGCAATACCCTGACGCAATATGTAACCTAATGGAAATCCATTCTCTCCTCCGTCCTCATCACTGTGACAGGACAGCAATACCCTGACGCAATATGTAACCTAATGGAAATCCATTCTCTCCTCCGTCCTCATCACTGTGACAGGACAGCAATACCCTGACGCAATATGTAACCTAATGGAAATCCATTCTCTCCTCCGTCCTCATCACTGTGACAGGACAGCAATACCCTGACGCAATATGTAACCTAATGGAAATCCATTCTCTCCTCCGTCCTCATCACTGTGACAGGACAGCAATACCCTGACGCAATATGTAACCTAATGGAAATCCATTCTCTCCTCCGTCCTCATCACTGTGACAGGACAGCAATACCCTGACGCAATATGTAACCTAATGGAAATCCATTCTCTCCTCCGTCCTCATCACTGTGACAGGACAGCAATACCCTGACGCAATATGTAACCTAATGGAAATCCATTCTCTCCTCCGTCCTCATCACTGTGACAGGACAGCAATACCCTGACGCAATATGTAACCTAATGGAAATCCATTCTCTCCTCCGTCCTCATCACTGTGACAGGACAGCAATACCCTGACGCAATATGTAACCTAATGGAAATCCATTCTCTCCTCCGTCCTCATCACTGTGACAGGACAGCAATACCCTGACGCAATATGTAACCTAATGGAAATCCATTCTCTCCTCCGTCCTCATCACTGTGACAGGACAGCAATACCCTGACGCAATATGTAACCTAATGGAAATCCATTCTCTCCTCCGTCCTCATCACTGTGACAGGACAGCAATACCCTGACGCAATATGTAACCTAATGGAAATCCATTCTCTCCTCCGTCCTCATCACTGTGACAGGACAGCAATACCCTGACGCAATATGTAACCTAATGGAAATCCATTCTCTCCTCCGTCCTCATCACTGTGACAGGACAGCAATACCCTGACGCAATATGTAACCTAATGGAAATCCATTCTCTCCTCCGTCCTCATCACTGTGACAGGACAGCAATACCCTGACGCAATATGTAACCTAATGGAAATCCATTCTCTCCTCCGTCCTCATCACTGTGACAGGACAGCAATACCCTGACGCAATATGTAACCTAATGGAAATCCATTCTCTCCTCCGTCCTCATCACTGTGACAGGACAGCAATACCCTGACGCAATATGTAACCTAATGGAAATCCATTCTCTCCTCCGTCCTCATCACTGTGACAGGACAGCAATACCCTGACGCAATATGTAACCTAATGGAAATCCATTCTCTCCTCCGTCCTCATCACTGTGACAGGACAGCAATACCCTGACGCAATATGTAACCTAATGGAAATCCATTCTCTCCTCCGTCCTCATCACTGTGACAGGACAGCAATACCCTGACGCAATATGTAACCTAATGGAAATCCATTCTCTCCTCCGTCCTCATCACTGTGACAGGACAGCAATACCCTGACGCAATATGTAACCTAATGGAAATCCATTCTCTCCTCCGTCCTCATCACTGTGACAGGACAGCAATACCCTGACGCAATATGTAACCTAATGGAAATCCATTCTCTCCTCCGTCCTCATCACTGTGACAGGACAGCAATACCCTGACGCAATATGTAACCTAATGGAAATCCATTCTCTCCTCCGTCCTCATCACTGTGACAGGACAGCAATACCCTGACGCAATATGTAACCTAATGGAAATCCATTCTCTCCTCCGTCCTCATCACTGTGACAGGACAGCAATACCCTGACGCAATATGTAACCTAATGGAAATCCATTCTCTCCTCCGTCCTCATCACTGTGACAGGACAGCAATACCCTGACGCAATATGTAACCTAATGGAAATCCATTCTCTCCTCCGTCCTCATCACTGTGACAGGACAGCAATACCCTGACGCAATATGTAACCTAATGGAAATCCATTCTCTCCTCCGTCCTCATCACTGTGACAGGACAGCAATACCCTGACGCAATATGTAACCTAATGGAAATCCATTCTCTCCTCCGTCCTCATCACTGTGACAGGACAGCAATACCCTGACGCAATATGTAACCTAATGGAAATCCATTCTCTCCTCCGTCCTCATCACTGTGACAGGACAGCAATACCCTGACGCAATATGTAACCTAATGGAAATCCATTCTCTCCTCCGTCCTCATCACTGTGACAGGACAGCAATACCCTGACGCAATATGTAACCTAATGGAAATCCATTCTCTCCTCCGTCCTCATCACTGTGACAGGACAGCAATACCCTGACGCAATATGTAACCTAATGGAAATCCATTCTCTCCTCCGTCCTCATCACTGTGACAGGACAGCAATACCCTGACGCAATATGTAACCTAATGGAAATCCATTCTCTCCTCCGTCCTCATCACTGTGACAGGACAGCAATACCCTGACGCAATATGTAACCTAATGGAAATCCATTCTCTCCTCCGTCCTCATCACTGTGACAGGACAGCAATACCCTGACGCAATATGTAACCTAATGGAAATCCATTCTCTCCTCCGTCCTCATCACTGTGACAGGACAGCAATACCCTGACGCAATATGTAACCTAATGGAAATCCATTCTCTCCTCCGTCCTCATCACTGTGACAGGACAGCAATACCCTGACGCAATATGTAACCTAATGGAAATCCATTCTCTCCTCCGTCCTCATCACTGTGACAGGACAGCAATACCCTGACGCAATATGTAACCTAATGGAAATCCATTCTCTCCTCCGTCCTCATCACTGTGACAGGACAGCAATACCCTGACGCAATATGTAACCTAATGGAAATCCATTCTCTTTTTGTTATATACCAGAAAGGTTTATTTTAGATAGAGTATAGAGTATTATTTTCTCTGTCAATAGTATAGAGTATTTGTATCAATTGAATTCAGTATCAATTCAGAATAGTCCAGAATGCATCAAGAATAGGACACATGGAATTAATGTGTAGATTGTAGGAAATCAGTATCAAGTAAATATACACGAATGTAATTATAATATGAACAAGGGCTCCTCCATCTTATCTAATTCATCTCTAGGTAGGGCCTATATCAGCACGTCTCCTCCATCCTATCTGGTATATCTCTAGGTAGGGCCTATATCAGCACGTCTCCTCCATCCTATCTGGTATATCTCTAGGTAGGGCCTATATCAGCACGTCTCCTCCATCCTATCTGGTATATCTCTAGGTAGGGCCTATATCAGCACGTCTCCTCCATCCTATCTGGTATATCTCTAGGTAGGGCCTATATCAGCACGTCTCCTCCATCCTATCTGGTATATCTCTAGGTAGGGCCTATATCAGCACGTCTCCTCCATCCTATCTGGTATATCTCTAGGTAGGGCCTATATCAGCACGTCTCCTCCATCTTATCTAATTCATCTCTAGGTAGGGCCTATATCAGCACGTCTCCTCCATCCTATCTGGTATATCTCTAGGTAGGGCCTATATCAGCACGTCTCCTCCATCCTATCTGGTATATCTCTAGGTAGGGCCTATATCAGCACGTCTCCTGCATCCTATCTGGTATATCTCTAGGTAGGGCCTATATCAGCACGTCTCCTCCATCCTATCTGGTATATCTCTAGGTAGGGCCTATATCAGCACATCTCCTCCATCCTATCTGGTATATATCTAGGTAGGGCCTATATCAGCACGTCTCCTCCATCCTATCTGGTATATCTCTAGGTAGGGCCTATATCAGCACGTCTCCTCCATCCTATCTGGTATATCTCTAGGTAGGGCCTATATCAGCACGTCTCCTCCATCCTATCTGGTATATCTCTAGGTAGGGCCTATATCAGCACGTCTCCTCCATCCTATCTTGTATATCTCTAGGTAGGGCCTATATCAGCACGTCTCCTCCATCCTATCTGGTATATCTCTAGGTAGGGCCTATATCAGCACGTCTCCTCCATCCTATCTGGTATATCTCTAGGTAGGGCCTATATCAGCACGTCTCCTCCATCCTATCTGGTATATCTCTAGGTAGGGCCTATATCAGCACGTCTCCTCCATCCTATCTTGTATATCTCTAGGTAGGGCCTATATCAGCACGTCTCCTCCATCCTATCTGGTATATCTCTAGGTAGGGCCTATATCAGCACGTCTCCTCCATCCTATCTGGTATATCTCTAGGTAGGGCCTATATCACCACGTCTCCTCCATCTTATCTAATTCATCTCTAGGTAGGGCCTATATCAGCACGTCTCCTCCATCCTATCTGGTATATCTCTAGGTAGGGCCTATATCAGCACGTCTCCTCCATCCTATCTGGTATATCTCTAGGTAGGGCCTATATCAGCACGTCTCCTCCATCCTATCTGGTATATCTCTAGGTAGGGCCTATATCAGCACGTCTCCTCCATCCTATCTGGTATATCTCTAGGTAGGGCCTATATCAGCACGTCTCCTCCATCCTATCTGGTATATCTCTAGGTAGGGCCTATATCAGCACGTCTCCTCCATCCTATCTGGTATATCTCTAGGTAGGGCCTATATCAGCACGTCTCCTGCATCCTATCTGGTATATCTCTAGGTAGGGCCTATATCAGCACGTCTCCTCCATCCTATCTGGTATATCTCTAGGTAGGGCCTATATCAGCACATCTCCTCCATCCTATCTGGTATATATCTAGGTAGGGCCTATATCAGCACGTCTCCTCCATCCTATCTGGTATATCTCTAGGTAGGGCCTATATCAGCACGTCTCCTCCATCCTATCTGGTATATCTCTAGGTAGGGCCTATATCAGCACGTCTCCTCCATCCTATCTGGTATATCTCTAGGTAGGGCCTATATCAGCACGTCTCCTCCATCCTATCTTGTATATCTCTAGGTAGGGCCTATATCAGCACGTCTCCTCCATCCTATCTGGTATATCTCTAGGTAGGGCCTATATCAGCACGTCTCCTCCATCCTATCTGGTATATCTCTAGGTAGGGCCTATATCAGCACGTCTCCTCCATCCTATCTGGTATATCTCTAGGTAGGGCCTATATCAGCACGTCTCCTCCATCCTATCTTGTATATCTCTAGGTAGGGCCTATATCAGCACGTCTCCTCCATCCTATCTGGTATATCTCTAGGTAGGGCCTATATCAGCACGTCTCCTCCATCCTATCTGGTATATCTCTAGGTAGGGCCTATATCACCACGTCTCCTCCATCTTATCTAATTCATCTCTAGGTAGGGCCTATATCAGCACGTCTCCTCCATCCTATCTGGTATATCTCTAGGTAGGGCCTATATCAGCACGTCTCCTCCATCCTATCTGGTATATCTCTAGGTAGGGCCTATATCAGCACGTCTCCTCCATCCTATCTGGTATATCTCTAGGTAGGGCCTATATCAGCACGTCTCCTCCATCCTATCTGGTATATCTCTAGGTAGGGCCTATATCAGCACGTCTCCTCCATCCTATCTGGTATATCTCTAGGTAGGGCCTATATCAGCACGTCTCCTCCATCCTATCTTGTATATCTCTAGGTAGGGCCTATATCAGCACGTCTCCTCCATCCTATCTGGTATATCTCTAGGTAGGGCCTATATCAGCACGTCTCCTCCATCCTATCTGGTATATCTCTAGGTAGGGCCTATATCAGCACGTCTCCTCCATCCTATCTGGTATATCTCTAGGTAGGGCCTATATCACCACGTCTCCTCCATCCTATCTGGTATATCTCTAGGTAGGGCCTATATCAGCACGTCTCCTCCATCCTATCTGGTATATCTCTAGGTAGGGCCTATATCACCACGTCTCCTCCATCCTATCTAATTTATCTCTAGGTAGGGCCTATATCAGCACATCTCTGTCAGTTATCAGTCCCATCATACCATGGTACTGTTGGGGGTACTTGAGGACTGGTCTTGGGAAACTCTGATGTAGAATTCTGAAAAAGACGCAATAACATTCTGGATATCGCAAGATCTACAGAATTATAAGACGTACTGTACAGTTAGTGTTTCTCAACTTCCGTCCTCAAGTACCCCCAACAGTACTATGGTATGATGGGACTGATAACTGACAGAGATGTGCTGATATAGACCTAGAGATAGATTGGATTCCCCCAAATGTACACGTGTTTTATTGTAGTTCCGGACAAGCTCACCTGACGTCTAAGTCAAGGCTCCCCAAAAAAACCTTGCCGCTTCCAAGTGTGGACGTCTCAGAGTTTACACTTGTCGCTAACATATACTAAATACATTATGTCAGCAGCTAGCCTAGCGGTTAGCGCTTTGAACCAGTAGCCAGCCTAACATATACTACGTACATTATGTCAGCAGCTAGCCTAGCAGTTAGCGCTTTGAACCAGTAACCAGCAGCTAGCCTAGCGGTTAGAGCTTTGAACCAGTAACCAGCAGCTAGCCTAGCATATACTACATACATTATGTCAGCAGCTAGCCTAACATATACTACGTACATTATGTCAGCAGCTAGCCTAGCGGTTAGCGCTTTGAACCAGTAGCCAGCAGCTAGCCTAGCGGTTAGAGCTTTGAACCAGTAGCCAGCAGCTAGCCTAGCGGTTAGAGCTTTGAACCAGTAGCCAGCAGCTAGCCTAGCGGTTAGAGCTTTGAGCCAGTAACCAGCAGCTAGCCTAGCGGTTAGAGCTTTGAGCCAGTAGCCAGCAGCTAGCCTAGCGGTTAGAGCTTTGAACCAGTATCCAGCAGCTAGCCTAGCGGTTAGAGCTTTGAGCCAGTAACCAGCAGCTAGCCTAGCGGTTAGAGCTTTGAACCAGTAGCCAGCAGCTAGCCTAGCGGTTAGAGCTTTGAGCCAGTAACCAGCAGCTAGCCTAGCGGTTAGAGCTTTGAGCCAGTAGCCAGCAGCTAGCCTAGCGGTTAGAGCTTTGAACCAGTATCCAGCAGCTAGCCTAGCGGTTAGAGCTTTGGACCAGTAACCAGCAGCTAGCCTAGTGGTTAGA
>NC_034202.2:44939053-44944053 GCF_002021735.2 Oncorhynchus kisutch | reverse complement strand
CAAAGTTTGATCAGCCTGTAGTGTGGTTTTCCACTTTAATTTTGAGTGTGACTCCAAATCCAGACCTCCGTGGGTTGATAAATTTGATTTCCATTGATAATTTTTGTGTGATTTTGTTGTCAGCACATTCAACTATGTAAAGAAAAAAGTATTTAATAAGAATATTTCATTCATTCAGATCTAGGATGTGTTATTTTAGTGTTCCCTTTATTTTTTTGAGCAGTGTATATCAGATGACCTACTGTAATGGTTTCGAGCATAAACGAAAACAACACTAGACACTATGGAACACAAAGTTTTTACTATCTCATCCTGGAATATACAAGGTCTAAAGATCAGGAACCCAGAATAAATTGGAAATACAGACTTTGTCCTGTAAGGAACCTGGTATAGAGGATACGGACCCACTGGTTACACAGAGCTGGTTGTCCTATCCACCAAACTACCAGGTGTGTGAAGAGACTCAGGGGGTAATATGTATGCTAATTTGTTATAGATCAGACCTGACCCACACTGTTAAATTAGTCAAAAACAGGAACATTTTACATCTGTCTAGAAATGAATAAGGAAATTATCTAAACAGAGAAAATTGTCCTCATGTGTGCTACCTACAGTATATCCCCCCCCCCCCACTAGAATCCCACTAGAATCCACTAATGAAGACAGCTTCTCCATCCTGGAGGGGGAAATCAACCGTTTCCAGGCCCAGGGATATGTACTAGTCTGTGGCGACCTAAATGCCAGAACCGGACAAGAACCTGACACCCTCAGCACACAGGGGGACAAACACCTACCTGGAGGTGACAGCATTCCCTCCCCCATATGCTCCCCTAGGCACAACTATGACAACATAACCAACAAAAACGGGTCACAACTCCTGCAGCTCTGTCGCACACTGGGTATGTATATAGTCAATGGTAGGCTTCGAGGGGACTCCTATGGTAGGTACAGCTATAGCTCATCTCTTGGCAGTAGTACTGTAGACTACTTTATCACTGAGTCTCTCAGAGCGTTCACAGTCAGCCCACTGACACCCCTATCAGACCACAGCAAAATCACAGTCTACCTGAACAGAGCAATACTCAATCATGAGGCATCAAAGCCAAAGGACATGAGTAATATTAAGACATGCTATAGATGGAAGAAAAGTAGTGTAGAAACCTACCAAAATACTATTAGGCAACAACAAATTCAATCCCTTCTAGACAATCCCCTTTAAGACAACATCCTGGTCAAAATGTTCCACTGTAATAGTGAAGGTGTAAACTTGGCAGTAGAAAATCTTAACAGTATATTTGACCTCTCAGCTTCCCTATCAAATCTAAAAATCTCAAATAGAAAACAGAAAGAAAACATAGAGACCCAGAAACCCTGAGTCTACGCCTTCACTATGGTGAATCACTAAAACAATACAGAAATACACTACGGAAACATAGAGACCCAGAAACCCTGAGTCTACACCTTCACTATGGTGAATCACTAAAACAATACAGAAATACACTACGGAAACATAGAGACCCAGAAACCCTGAGTCTACGCCTTCACTATGGTGAATCACTAAAACAATACAGAAATACACTACGGAAACATAGAGACCCAGAAACCCTGAGTCTACACCTTCACTATGGTGAATCACTAAAACAATACAGAAATACACTACGGAAACATAGAGACCCAGAAACCCTGAGTCTACGCCTTCACTATGGTGAATCACTAAAACAATACAGAAATACACTACGGAAACATAGAGACCCGGAAACCCTGAGTCTACGCCTTCACTATGGTGAATCACTAAAACAATACAGAAATACACTACGGAAACATAGAGACCCAGAAACCCTGAGTCTACGCCTTCACTATGGTGAATCACTAAAACAATACAGAAATACACTACGGAAACATAGAGACCCAGAAACCCTGAGTCTACACCTTCACTATGGTGAATCACTAAAACAATACAGAAATACACTACGGAAACATAGAGACCCAGAAACCCTGAGTCTACGCCTTCACTATGGTGAATCACTAAAACAATACAGAAATACACTACGGAAACATAGAGACCCAGAAACCCTGAGTCTACGCCTTCACTATGGTGAATCACTAAAACAATACAGAAATACACTACGGAAACATAGAGACCCAGAAACCCTGAGTCTACGCCTTCACTATGGTGAATCACTAAAACAATACAGAAATACACTACGGAAACATAGAGACCCAGAAACCCTGAGTCTACGCCTTCACTATGGTGAATCACTAAAACAATACAGAAATACACTACGGAAACATAGAGACCCGGAAACCCTGAGTCTACACCTTCACTATGGTGAATCACTAAAACAATACAGAAATACACTACGGAAACATAGAGACCCGGAAACCCTGAGTCTACGCCTTCACTATGGTGAATCACTAAAACAATACAGAAATACACTACGGAAACATAGAGACCCGGAAACCCTGAGTCTACACCTTCACTATGGTGAATCACTAAAACAATACAGAAATACACTACGGAAACATAGAGACCCGGAAACCCTGAGTCTACACCTTCACTATGGTGAATCACTAAAACAATACAGAAATACACTACGGAAACATAGAGACCCGGAAACCCTGAGTCTACGCCTTCACTATGGTGAATCACTAAAACAATACAGAATACACTACGGAAAAAGATGGAACAGCATGTCAGAAATCAGCTCAATGTATTTGAAGAATCCATAGAATCTAACCACTTCTGGGAAAATTCTAAAACATTAAACAACAACACAAATAATTATCTATCCAAAAACAGAGATGTACGGGTAAAGAGAGAGTAGACAGAGAGACAGAGAGAGACAGAGAGGAGACAGAGAGAGACAGAGAGAGAGAGAGAGAGACAGAGGAGAGACAGAGAGAGAGAGAGAGAGAGAGACAGAGAAGACGAGAGAGACAGGAGAGAGACAGAGAGAGAGAGAGAGACAGAGAGAGAGAGAGAGAGACAGAGAGAGACAGAGAGAGAGAGAGACAAGAGAGAGAGAGAGAGCAGAGAGAGACAGAGAGAGACAGAGAGAGAGAGACAGAGAGGACAGAGAGAGGACAGAGAGAGAGAGAGACAGAGAGAGAGAGAGAGACAGAGAGAGACAGAGAGAGACAGAGAGAGAGAGAGACAGAGAGAGAGAGAGACAGAAGAGACAGAGAGAGACAGAGAGAGAGAGAGACAGAGAGAGACAGAGAGAGACAGAGAGAGAGAGAGACAGAGAGAGACAGAGAGAGAGAGACAGAGAGAGACAGAGAGAGAGAGAGACAGAGAGAGAGAACAGAGAGAGAGAGAGACAGAGAGAGACAGAGAGAGAGACAGAGAGAGACAGAGAGAGACAGAGAGAGACAGAGAGAGACAGAGACAGAGAGAGACAGAGAGAGACAGAGAGAGACAGAGAGAGACAGAGAGAGACAGAGACAGAGAGAGACAGAGAGAGACAGAGAGAGACAGAAGAGACAGAGAGAGACAGAGAGAGACAGAGAGAGACGTATGGGTAAACCACTTCTCCAATAATGTTGGCTCTATAACAAAGAACAAACAGCAAAAACCTATACATGATCAAATACAAATCTTAGAATCAACTATTACAGACCAGAACCCACTGGATTCCAGAACACACTGGATTCCAGAACACACTGGATTCCAGAACCCACTGGATTCCAGAACCCACTGGATTCCAGAACACACTGGATTCCAGAACCCACTGGATTATCCAGTACAGGACAAAATAACCCAAAAAGCCCTGATGGTATCCTAAATTAAATGAATATACAGACCACAAATTCCAATTGGTTATACTTAAACTCTTTAACATCATCCTTAGCTCTGCATCTTCCCCAATATTTGAAACGAAGGACTGATCACGCCAGTCCACAAAAATTTGACCCCAATAACTACACAGATCCACAGATCCACATATGCGTCAACAGCAACCTTGGGAAAATCCTCTGCACTATCATTAATAGCATACTCGTACATTTCCTCAATGAAAACAATGTACTGAGCAAATTTCTAATTGGCTTTATATCAAATTACCGTACAACAGACCATGTATTCACCCTACACACCATAATTGACAACCAAACAAAACAAAACAAAGACAAAGTCTTCTCATGCTTTGTTAATTTAAAAAGTTTATTTTAACTCTGGCATGAGGCTGTTGACTCAATAGAAAGTGAGGGTCCGCTATACAAATTGATGGAAAGTGGTGTTGGGGGAAAAACATACAACATTATTAAACCCATGTAGACAAACAACAAGTGTGCGGTTAAAATTGGCAAAAAACACACATTTTTTTCCCACAGGGCCGTGGGGTGAGACAGGGATGCAGCTTAAGTCCCACCCTCTTCAACATATTTCAATGAATTGGTGAGGGCACTAGAACTTCAGCACCCGGCCTCCCCCTACTAGAATCTGATGTCAAATGTCTACTGTTTGCTGATAATCTGGTGCTTCTGTCACCAACCAAGGAGGGCCTATACCAGCACCTAGATCTTGGGCCCTGACAGTAAATCTCAGTAAGACCAAAATAATGGTGTTCCAAAAAAGGTCCAGTTGCCAGGACCACAAATACAAATTCCATCTAGACACCATTGTTGCCCTAGAGCACACAAAAAACTATACATACCTCGGCCTAAACATCAGCGCCACAGGTAACTTCCACAAAGCTGTGAACGATCTGAGAGACAAAGCAAGAAGGACCTTCTACGCCATCAATAGGAACATCAAATTTGATATACCAATTAGGATCTCGCTAAAAATACTTAAATCAGTCATAGAGCCCATTGCTCTTTATGGTTGTGAGGTCTGGGGTCCACTCACCAACCAATAATTCACAAAACGGGACAAACATCAAATTGAGATTGCACACTGCCCACAAAATGAGGTGGAAACTAAGCTACACTTCCTAACCTCCTGTCCAATGTACGACAATATTAGAGACACATATTTCCCTCAGATTACACAGATCCAC
>NC_034202.2:44931553-44934053 GCF_002021735.2 Oncorhynchus kisutch | reverse complement strand
TGTTTTCAAATTCTTTGTGGATCTGTGTAATCTGAGGGAAATATGTCTCTCTAATATGGTCATATATAGGGCAGGAGGTTAGGAAGTGCAGCTCAGGTTCCACCTCATTTTGTGGGCAGTGTGCACATAGCCGGTCTTCTCTTGAGAGCCATGTCTGCCTACGGCGGCCTTTCTCAATAGCAAGGCTATGCTCACTGAGTCTGTACATAGTCAAAGCTTTCCTTAAGTTTGGGTCAGTCACAGTGGTCAGGTATTCTGCCGCTGTGTACACTCTGTTTAGGGCCAAATAGCATTCTAGTTTGCTCTGTTTTTTTGTTCATTCTTTCCAATGTGTCAAGTAATTATCTTTTTGTTTTCTCATGATTTGGTTGGGTCTAATTGTGCTGTTGTCCTGGGGCTCTGTAGGGTGTGTTTGTGTTTGTGAACAGAGCCCCAGGACCAGCTTGCTTAGGGGACTCTTCTCCAGGTGCATCTCTCTGTAGGTGATGGCTTTGTTATGGAAGGTTTGGGAATCGATTCCTTTTAGGTGGTTGTAGAATTTAATGGTTATTTTCTGGATTTTGATCATTAGTGAGTATTGGCCTAATTCTGCTCTGCATGCATTATTTGGTGTTTTACGTTGTACACGGAGGATATTTTGTAGAATTCTGCATGCAGAGTCTCAATTTGGTGTTTGTCCCATTTTGTGAAATCTTGGTTGGTGAGCGGACCCCAGACCTCACAACCATAAAGGGCAATGGGCTCTATTACTGATTCAAGTATTTTTAGCCAAATCCTAATTGGTATGTTACATTTTATGTTCCTTTTGATGGCGTAGAAGGCCCTTCTTGGCTTGTCTCTCAGATCGTTCACAGCTTTGTGGAAGTTACCTGTGGCGCTGATGTTTAGGCCGAGGTAATTATAGTTACGTGTGGTGCTGATGTTTAGGCCGAGGTAATTATAGTTACGTGTGGTGCTGATGTTTAGGCTGAGGTAATTATAGTTACGTGTGGTGCTGATGTTTAGGCCGAGGTAATTATAGTTACGTGTGGTGCTGATGTTTATGCCGAGGTATGTATAGTTACGTGTGGCGCTGATGTTTAGGCCGAGGTAATTATAGTTACGTGTGGTGCTGATGTTTATGCCGAGGTATGTATAGTTACGTGTGGTGCTGATGTTTATGCCGAGGTATGTATAGTTACGTGTGGTGCTGATGTTTATGCCGAGGTATGTATAGTTACCTGTGGTGCTGATGTTTAGGCCGAGGTAATTATAGTTACGTGTGGTGCTGATGTTTATGCCGAGGTAATTATAGTTACGTGTGGTGCTGATGTTTATGCCGAGGTATGTATAGTTACGTGTGGTGCTGATGTTTAGGCCGAGGTAATTATAGTTACCTGTGGTGCTGATGTTTATGCCGAGGTAATTATAGTTACGTGTGGTGCTGATGTTTATGCCGAGGTATTTATAGTTACCTGTGGTGCTGATGTTTATGCCGAGGTAATTATAGTTACGTGTGGTGCTGATGTTTATGCCGAGGTAATTATAGTTACGTGTGGTGCTGATGTTTATGCCGAGGTAATTATAGTTACGTGTGGTGCTGATGTTTATGCCGAGGTAATTATAGTTACGTGTGGTGCTGATGTTTATGCCGAGGTAATTATAGTTACGTGTGGTGCTGATGTTTATGCCGAGGTATGTATAGTTACGTGTGGTGCTTATGTTTATGCCGAGGTATGTATAGTTACGTGTGGTGCTGATGTTTATGCCGAGGTAATTATAGTTACCTGTGGTGCTGATGTTTATGCCGAGGTAATTATAGTTACCTGTGGTGCTGATGTTTATGCCGAGGTAATTATAGTTACCTGTGGTGCTGATGTTTATGCCGAGGTAATTATAGTTACCTGTGGTGCTGATGTTTATGCCGAGGTAATTATAGTTACGTGTGGTGCTGATGTTTATGCCGAGGTAATTATAGTTACGTGTGGTGCTGATGTTTATGCCGAGGTAATTATAGTTACGTGTGGTGCTGATGTTTATGCCGAGGTAATTATAGTTACCTGTGGTGCTGATGTTTATGCCGAGGTAATTATAGTTACGTGTGGTGCTGATGTTTATGCCGAGGTAATTATAGTTACGTGTGGTGCTGATGTTTAGGCCGAGGTAATTATAGTTACGTGTGGTGCTGATGTTTATGCTGAGGTAATTATAGTTACGTGTGGTGCTGATGTTTATGCCGAGGTAATTATAGTTACCTGTGGTGCTGATGTTTATGCCGAGGTAATTATAGTTACGTGTGGTGCTGATGTTTATGCCGAGGTAATTATAGTTACGTGTGGTGCTGATGTTTATGCCGAGGTAATTATAGTTACGTGTGGTGCTGATGTTTATGCCGAGGTATGTATAGTTACGTGTGGTGCTGATGTTTATGCCGAGGTATGTATAGTTACGTGTGGTGCTGATGTTTATGCCGAGGTATGTATAGTTACGTGTGGTGCTGATGTTTAGGCCGAGGTAATTA
>NC_034202.2:44904053-44926553 GCF_002021735.2 Oncorhynchus kisutch | reverse complement strand
AGGTCTACTACACTAGTTGTATTCGGTTCATGTGACTAATACAATTTGATTTGAATTGGAAAGGCACACACCTGTCTTTATATGGTCCCACAGTTGACAGTGCATGTCAGAGCCAAAAAACAAGCCATGAGGTCGAAGGAATTGTCCATAGAGCTCCGAGACAGGATCGTGTCGAGGCACTGATCAGGGGAAGGGTACCAAAAAATATCTGCAGCATTAAAGGTCCCCAAGAACACAGTGGCCTCCATTATTATTTAATGGAAGAAGTTGGCACCACCAAGACTCTTCCTAGAGCTGGCCGCCCGGCCAAACTGATCAATCGGAAGATAAGGGCTTTGGTCAGGGAGGTGACCAAGAACCCGATGGTCACTCTGACAGAACTCCAGAGTTCCTC
Source organism: Oncorhynchus kisutch (assembly GCF_002021735.2). Lineage (NCBI taxonomy): Eukaryota > Metazoa > Chordata > Actinopteri > Salmoniformes > Salmonidae > Oncorhynchus > Oncorhynchus kisutch. Next base: position 44,926,159 of record NC_034202.2, on the reverse strand, counting down.
TGTGGAGATGGGAGAACCTTCCAGATGGAGAACCATCTCTGCAGCACTCCACCAATCAGGCCTTTATAGTAGAGTGGCCAGACGGAAACCACTCCTCAGTAAAAGGCACATGACAGCCCGCTTGGAGTTTGCCAAAAGCCATCTAAAGAGACTCAGACCATAAACAATATTCTCTGGTCTGATGAAACCAAGATTGAACTCTTTGGCCTGAATGCAAATTATCACGTCTGGAGGAAACCTGGCACCATTCCTATGGTGAAACATGGTGGTGGCAGCATCATGCTGTGGGGATGTTTTTCAGCGGCAGGGACTGGGAGACTAGTCAGGATCGAGGGAAAGATGAAAGGAGCAAAGTACAGAGAGATCCTTGATGAAAACCTACTCCAGAGCGCTCAGGACCTCAGACTGGGGTGAAGGTTCACCTTCCAACAGGACAAAGACCCTAAGCACACAGCCAAGACAATGCAGGAGTGGCTTTGGGACACGTCTCTGAATGTCCGTGAATGGCCCAGCCAGAGCCTGGTCTTGAACCCGATCAAACATCTCTGGACAGACCTGAAAATAGCTGTGCATCAACAGTCCCCATCCAACCTGACAGAGCTTGAGAGGATCTGCAGAGAAGAATGGGAGAAACTCCCCAAATACAGGTGTGCTAAGCTTGTAGCGTCATACCCAAGAAGACTCAAGGCTGTAGTCACTGCGAAACGTGCTCCAACAAATTACTGAGTAAAGGTTCTGAATACTTATGCAAATATGATATTAAAAGTTTTAATATAACACATTTGCAAAAATTTCTAAAATCCTGTATTTGCTTTGTCATTATAGAATATTGTGTGTAGATGTATCTTCCCAGTTTTTACCATTCTGCCTGAGACTGCCTGCCCTGACCCTGAGACTGCCCTGACCCTGAGACTGCCCTGACCCTGAGACTGCCCTCACCCTGAGACTGCCCTCACCCTGAGACTGCCCTGACCCTGAGACTGCCCTGACCCTGAGACTGCCCTGACCCTGAGACCGCCCTGACCCTGAGACTGCCCTGACCCTGAGACTGCCCTGACCCTGAGACTGCCCTGACCCTGAGACTTCCCTGACCCTGAGACTGCCTGCCCTGACCCTGAGACTTCCCTGACCCTGAGACTGCCTGCCATGACCCTGAGACTGCCCTGACCCTGAGACTGCCTGCCCTGACCCTGAGACTTCCCTGACCCTGAGACTGCCCTGACCCTGAGACGGCCCTGACCCTGAGACTGCCTGCCCTGACCCTGAGACTACCCTGGCCCTGAGATGATAGAATATTGTGTGTAGATGTATCTTCCCAGTTTTGACCATTCTGCCTGAGACTGCCTGAGACTGCCTGCCCTGACCCTGAGACTGCCTGCCCTGACCCTGAGACTGCCCTGACCCTAAGACTGCCCTGACCCTGAGACTGCCCTGACCCTGACCTGACCCTGAGACTTCCTGCCTCTGAGACTGCCCTGACCCTGAGACTGCCCAGACCCTGAGACTGCCCAGACCCTGAGACTGCCTGCCCTGACCCTGAGACTGCCTGCCCTGTGACTGAGACTGCCCTGACCCTGAGACTGCCTGCCCTGACCCTGAGAATGCCTGCCCTGAGACTGAGACTGCCTGTCCTGACCCTGAGACTGCCTGCCCTGACCCTGAGACTGCCTGCCCTGAGACTGCCCTGACCCTGAGACTGCCTACCCTGAGACTGAGACTGCCTGCCCTGACCCTGAGACTGCCTGCCCTGAGACTGCCTGCCCTGAGACTGCCTGACCCTGAGACTGCCTGCCCTGACCCTGAGACTGCCTGCCCTGAGACTGCCTACCCTGAGACTGAGACTGCCTGCCCTGACCCTGAGACTGCCTGCCCTGAGACTGCCTGCCCTGAGACTGCCTGCCCTGACCCTGCCCTGACCCTGACCCTGCCCTGACCCTGACCCTGCCCTGACCTTGAGACCGCCTGCCGTTCTGTACCTTTCTGACACTGCCCTGACCCTGCCCTGACCTTGAGACCGCCTGCCGTTCTGTACCTTTCTGACACTGCCCTGGACTACTGTCCCCAAAAAATAATTGTATCAATTTGAGACCAATGCTGTAACGTACCAAAAGACCAAAAAAGTCTTATATTTTTGGTTGCTGTTTATTTCTAATACATTTTTGGTGATGAATGTATTGCTTATCAATTTTGTTTATTGTTTATTTTCCCTTGCTTTGTCAATGTTAGTTTTCCCGTGCCAGTAAATCCCTTTTAAATTCTATCAGAAACAACTCTCTCCTAAAGCTTTCAGACTCTCACTTCAGAGAACAACATGAATAAAAGAGTAAGATGGGGACACAGAACACCATTTTTACTCTTTTGGATTACTAGAAAAATAACCTAAAGCCTGAATCCTCATTGCAGACAGAACCTGCCACTGTGTAAGGGGGGAAATGACAGTAATCACAAACCACTGGAAATTCGAGGACACTAGCAATGGAGCGTGTGTGTATGTGTGTGTGTGTGTGTGTGTGTGCGCTCGAGCGTGTGTGCATGTGTGCTCTGTGCGTGTGTGTGTGTGTGTGTATGTGCGCTCGAGCGTGTGTGCATGTGTGCTCTGTGTGTGTGTGTGTGTGTGTGTGTGTGTGTGTGTGTGCTTGAGCGTGTGTGCATGTGTGCTCTGTGCGTGTGTGTGTGTGTGTGTGTGTGTGTGTGTGTGTGTGTGTGTGTGTGTGTGTGTGTGTGTGCACTAGCCTGATAGCGTGCTTGCCAGAGGACAGAGGACAGCCAGGGGCAGGCCATAAAACCTTAATACTCCATATTGAAGATGTGCCTAACACACACAGATGGGCAGTTTCCATTACATGGATTTGAAATGTATTTACTGTATTTAAACTACTAGTATTTAGTCATTTGAAAAACACTGGGCTGAACTAAAGACATAAATTGACTAGGAATCAGGAGAGATAATAATAAGGTATTTGAGGTAGATATGTACATGAAGGCAGGGTAAAGTGACTAGGCATCAGGATAGATAATAATAAGGTATTAGAGGTAGATATGTACATGAAGGCAGGGTAAAGTGACTAGGCATCAGGATAGGTAATAATAAGGTATTTGCGGTAGGTACTCCCTGTATATAGCTCCACATTGATCTGGTACTGGTACTTCCTGTATATAGCTCCACATTGATCTGGTACTGGTACTTCCTGTATATAGCTCCACAGTGATCTGGTACTTCCTGTATATAGCTCCACATTGATCTGGTACTGGTACTTCCTGTATATAGCTCCACAGTGATCTGGTACTCCCTGTATATAGCTCCACATTGATCTGGTACTGGTACTTCCTGTATATAGCTCCACATTGATCTGGTACTGGTACTTCCTGTATATAGCTCCACAGTGATCTGGTACTTCCTGTGTATAGCTCCACATTGATCTGGTACTTCCTGTGTATAGCTCCACATTGATCTGGTACTTCCTGTGTATAGCTCCACATTGATCTGGTACTTCCTGTGTATAGCTCCACAGTGATCTGGTACTTCCTGTATATAGCTCCACAGTGATCTGGTACTTCCTGTATATAGCTCCACAGTGATCTGGTACTTCCTGTATATAGCTCCACACTGATCTGGTACTTCCTGTGTATAGCTCCATTCTTGTGTATGTTATTCCTCGTGTTAATATTTAAATTATTATTATTTTTTAACTCTGCATCATTGGCTCGTAAACAACTATTTCATGGTATGTGGCATGTGAAAAATACACATTTATTTGATTTTATGTCAGGGTGGTGTGGTTGCATAGGCAAATGGCTGCGTGAGTGTGCATTCTTCCATGCATTCGTTTGTGTATCTGTCTGTGTGTATGTGTGTGCGTGTGTGTGTGTGTTTGTGTGTGCTTACCTATACGTACATCCGTGTGTGTGTGTGTGTGTGTGCGCGTGTGCGTGTGTGTGTGTGTGTGTTTATGCGTGTGTGTGTGTGTGCGTGTGCGTGTGTGTGTGTTTGTGTGTGGTGTGTGTGTGCATGTGTGTGTGTGTGCGTGTGCGTGTGCGCGTGTGCGTGTGCGTGTGTGTGTGTGTGTGTGTGGTGTGTGTGTGCGTGCCTTACAGTCTGTGATGAGGAGAAGAGGAGCTGAACGCTGTGTACAAATTGATTCCTTTAAAGGAGAGAATACCCCCAGGTCTCGCTCTGTTTTCCCAACTCGTGTGGAGAGACACACACACAGAGAACGCAGAACAACAAAGAAGAACAAAGAAACTAAAGGAAAGAAAAGAGCCGTTAGAAAAGGGTTTTATCTTCATGAAGAGTAATAAATAATCATAAATAATAATACATAATAACAAATAATCATAAATAGTAATAAATAGTAATAAATAATAATAAATAGTAATAAATAATAATAAATAGTAATAAATAATTATAAATAATAATAAATAATAATAAATAGTAATAAATAATAATAAGTAGTAATAAATAGTAATAAATAATAATAAATAGTAATAAATAGTAATAAATAATTATAAATAATAACAAATAATCATAAATAGTAATAAATAGTAATAAATAATTATAAATAATAATAAATAATAATAAATAGTAATAAATAGTAATAAATAATAATAAATAGTAATAAATAATTATAAATGATAATAAATAATAATAAATAGTAATAAATAGTAATAAATAATAATAAATAGTAATAAATAATAATAAGTAGTAATAAATAGTAATAAATAATAATAAATAGTAATAAATAGTAATAAATAATAATAAATAGTAATAAATAGTAATAAATAATAATAAATAGTAATAAATAATAATAAATAATAATAAATAGTAATAAATAATAATAAATAGTAATAAATAATAATAAATAGTAATAAATAGTAATAAATAGTAATAAATAGTAATAAATAGTAATAAATAATAATAAATAATAATAAATAGTAATAAATAATAATAAATAATAATACATAATAATAAATAGTAATACATAATAATAAATTATAATATGTAATAATACATAGTAATAAATAGTAATAAATTATAATAAAGTCATAAATAGTAATAAATAATAATAAATAGTAATAAATAGTAATAAATAATAATAAATAGTAATACATAATAATAAATAATAATACATAGTAATAAATAATAATAAATAATAATAAATAGTAATAAATAGTAATAAATAGTAATACATAATAATAAAGTCATAAATAGTAATAAATAATAATAAATAGTAATAAATTATTATAAATAGTAATAAATAATAATAAATAATAATAAATAATACATGTTGAGCAAGCAACGCTGGCAAAGCAAACAATGAGTTAGTTCTCTGATTGTGTTATTCTGTCAGCTGACGCAAATTACATCTACCTATATACCTATATCTCTCTCTCTCTCTATATATATATACATATATATACATATATATACGTACATAACAAAAAATATGAACACATCATGCAACAATTTCAAAGAATTTACTGTGTTACAGAAATCAGTCAATTAAAATAAATAAATTAGGCTTTAATCTGTGGATTTCACATGACCAGAATACAGATATCTGTTGGTCACAGATACTTTGTAAAAAAAAGTAGGGGCGTGGATCAGAAAACCAGTCGGTATCTGGTGTGACCAACATTTGCTCTTGACTGTCGCACTTGAAATTATTCAGTTTCTAGCGCAATGGTCAAGTGCTGCCGTTTTCCCACAATCTACTAAGGGATCTCTGGTTGAATTTTATCTTTTAGATTTTAAGCATTTTCATTTCAATGATTTTGAGATACAAACACTATATATATATATGTATAGTATATAGTATATAGTATAAATTATCGCGGGATAATTAAAAAAATCCTCCCAAAATTATAATAATTAAATAAATATATATACTGTATATATAAATATATATATCATTATTTATTTAGATTAGTTTATTTATTAAATTATTATAATTTTGAGGGGATTTTTTAAATTATCCCCCAATAATTTATACTATATACTATATATATTTAATTATTTATACTATATACTATATATATTTAATTATTATACTATATACTATATATATTTAATTATTTATACTATATACTATATATTTAATTATTTATACTATATACTATATATATTTAATTATTTATACTATATACTATATATATTTAATTATTTATACTATATACTATATATATTTAATTATTTATACTATATACTATATATATTTAATTATTTATACTATATACTATATATATTTAATTATTTATACTATATACTATATATATTTAATTATTTATACTATATACTATATATATTTAATTATTTATACTATATACTATATATATTTAATTATTTATACTATATACTATATATATTTAATTATTTATACTATATACTATATATATTTAATTATTTATACTATATACTATATATATTTAATTATTTATACTATATACTATATATATTTAATTATTTATACTATATACTATATATATTAATTATTTATACTATATACTATATATATTTAATTATTTATACTATATACTATATATATTTAATTATTTATACTATATACTATATATATTTAATTATTTATACTATATACTATATATATTTAATTATTTATACTATATACTATATATATTTAATTATTTATACTATATACTATATATATCATTATTTATACTATATACTATATATATTTAATTATTTATACTATATACTATATATATTTAATTATTTATACTATATACTATATATATTTAATTATTTATACTATATACTATATATATTTAATTATTTATACTATATACTATATATATTTAATTATTTATTTAGATTAGTTTATTTATTAAATTATTATAATTTTGGGAGGATTTTTTTAATTATCCCGCGACTCCAATTTGTGGAATCTCTGGACTAGATCCAGTGATTAAATAACATTAAGTGTACATCCCAGATGGTACCTTGTTGTAGTTTTATGCCAGATCTTATTGCCCTGCTGGGGTCTCGTGGAACAGAACAGTGAACTACAAATGAAACAAGATGCCTGTTGGGATTACAGCCCTGCTAGTGGAACAGAACAGTGAACTAAATAACAGTCATATTTGCAGACTTAATAGATATATTAGTGTTTCCAACTTGTCCAACTATAATGGAGTGTCAATAAATGACGTTACGTTTTACATTTACATGTTAATTGTTTAGCAGAAAGCTCTTATCCAGAGCCACTTAGAGCCAACATATGGATTTCATAATTATGGTAATTATTTCTGGATGTTGTTTTTGGTACTCTGCTAATCAGTGATTACCTCATGATAACAAATAAGGAAATAATTATTCATTTTCATGGTTTTCGAGCTGCATGATAATGTACTAGGCATTTCCCTTTCTAATCAAAACCTTGTTTTGTTATATTTGTTCTAGAGGATATGAATTTAACATTATATTTTCTCTGTATAAATGTAACATATTCTCGTAGAGTGTGGATGTGAATTTAATAATTTTTTTTTCTGTAGTGTGGATATGAATATAACATTTTTTCCTAGAGTGTGAGTATGAAATTGACATTATATTTTAAAGCACAGAGAGCAGACTCCAGACACCTTCCATGTTAATGCATTATGCGTCCAATATTATCTGAAGATGTCCCAAATGCACCCTATTCTCTATGGGGTTTTGGTCAAAAGTAGTGCACTGTGTAGGGAATAGGGTGCCATTTTATGATGTAGGTTAAATGATGGTTCCTATATTTATATTGTGCAGTCAGCTTTATTTACTCGGCTGTAAAGATGGAGATTGTTTAGTATCGACTCTAAGTTGAGTGACATTGAGGTCAGGTGTATTTCCTCCTATGTAGTTAATAATCTCAACCCGGCACAGCCAGAAGAGGACTGGCCACCCCTCATAGCCTGGTTCCTCTCTAGGTTTCTAATCTCAACCCTGTCACAGCCAGAAGAGGACTGGCCACCCCTCATAGCCTGGTTCCTCTCTAGGTTTCTAATCTCAACCCGGCACAGCCAGAAGAGGACTGGCCACCCCTCATAGCCTGGTTCCTCTCTAGGTTTATAATCTCCACCCTGTCACAGCCAGAAGAGGACTGGCCACCCCTCATAGCCTGGTTCCTCTCTAGGTTTCTAATCTCCACCCGGCACAGCCAGAAGAGGACTGGCCACCCCTCATAGCCTGGTTCCTCTCTAGGTTTATAATCTCCACCCTGTCACAGCCAGAAGAGGACTGGCCACCCCTCATAGCCTGGTTCCTCTCTAGGTTTATAATCTCCACCCTGTCACAGCCAGAAGAGGACTGGCCACCCCTCATAGCCTGGTTCCTCTCTAGGTTTATAATCTCCACCCGGCACAGCCAGAAGAGGACTGGCCACCCCTCATAGCCTGGTTCCTCTCTAGGTTTATAATCTCAACCCACACAGCCAGAAGAGGACTGGCCACCCCTCATAGCCTGGTTCCTCTCTAGGTTTATAATCTCAACCCGGCACAGCCAGAAGAGGACTGGCCACCCCTCATAGCCTGGTTCCTCTCTAGGTTTATAATCTCAACCCGGCACAGCCAGAAGAGGACTGGCCACCCCTCATAGCCTGGTTCCTCTCTAGGTTTATAATCTCAACCCGGCACAGCCAGAAGAGGACTGGCCACCCCTCATAGCCTGGTTCCTCTCTAGGTTTATAATCTCAACCCGGCACAGCCAGAAGAGGACTGGCCACCCCTCATAGCCTGGTTCCTCTCTAGGTTTATAATCTCCACCCTGTCACAGCCAGAAGAGGACTGGCCACCCCTCATAGCCTGGTTCCTCTCTAGGTTTATAATCTCCACCCGGCACAGCCAGAAGAGGATTGGCCACCCCTCATAGCCTGGTTCCTCTCTAGGTTTATAATCTCCACCCGGCACAGCCAGAAGAGGACTGGCCACCCCTCATAGCCTGGTTCCTCTCTAGGTTTATAATCTCAACCCGGCACAGCCAGAAGAGGACTGGCCACCCCTCATAGCCTGGTTCCTCTCTAGGTTTCTAATCTCAACCCGGCACAGCCAGAAGAGGACTGGCCACCCCTCATAGCCTGGTTCCTCTCTAGGTTTATAATCTCAACCCGGCACAGCCAAAAGAGGACTGGCCACCCCTCATAGCCTGGTTCCTCTCTAGGTTTATAATCTCAACCCGGCACAGCCAGAAGAGGACTGGCCACCCCTCATAGCCTGGTTCCTCTCTAGGTTTCTAATCTCAACCCGGCACAGCCAGAAGAGGACTGGCCACCCCTCATAGCCTGGTTCCTCTCTAGGTTTATAATCTCAACCCGGCACAGCCAGAAGAGGACTGGCCACCCCTCATAGCCTGGTTCCTCTCTAGGTTTATAATCTCCACCCGGCACAGCCAGAAGAGGACTGGCCACCCCTCATAGCCTGGTTCCTCTCTAGGTTTATAATCTCAACCCGGCACAGCCAAAAGAGGACTGGCCACCCCTCATAGCCTGGTTCCTCTCTAGGTTTCTAATCTCAACCCGGCACAGCCAGAAGAGGACTGGCCACCCCTCATAGCCTGGTTCCTCTCTAGGTTTATAATCTCAACCCGGCACAGCCAGAAGAGGACTGGCCACCCCTCATAGCCTGGTTCCTCTCTAGGTTTCTAATCTCAACCCGGCACAGCCAGAAGAGGACTGGCCACCCCTCATAGCCTGGTTCCTCTCTAGGTTTATAATCTCAACCCGGCACAGCCAAAAGAGGACTGGCCACCCCTCATAGCCTGGTTCCTCTCTAGGTTTCTAATCTCAACCCGGCACAGCCAGAAGAGGACTGGCCACCCCTCATAGCCTGGTTCCTCTCTAGGTTTATAATCTCCACCCTGTCACAGCCAGAAGAGGACTGGCCACCCCTCATAGCCTGGTTCCTCTCTAGGTTTCTAATCTCAACCCGGCACAGCCAGAAGAGGACTGGCCACCCCTCATAGCCTGGTTCCTCTCTAGGTTTCTAATCTCAACCCGGCACAGCCAGAAGAGGACTGGCCACCCCTCATAGCCTGGTTCCTCTCTAGGTTTATAATCTCCACCCTGTCACAGCCAGAAGAGGACTGGCCACCCCTCATAGCCTGGTTCCTCTCTAGGTTTCTAATCTCAACCCGGCACAGCCAGAAGAGGACTGGCCACCCCACATAGCCTGGTTCCTCTCTAGGTTTCTTCCTAGGTTTTGGCCTTTCTAGGGAGTTTTTCCTAGCCACTGTGCTTCTACACCTGCATTGCTTGCTGTTTAGGGTTTTAGGCTGGGTTTCTGTACAGCACTTTGAGATATCAGCTGATGTACGAAGGGCTATATAAATACATATATATATATATATTATAAATACATTTGATTTGATTTGTATACAGAGGACATGCAGATAATGGAAGGTCAACTAAACATCCATAAATCTTACGGATTAAAGTTTATCAGATCATTATCGTTTCAGAGACTACCCAGAATATCTTATTTAGTATTAAAAACAAAGTCTGACTTAAAGTCAAACCCGTCAAAAATATTTTCTGTATAAGTGTTCTAGGGTTCGAAAGATATTAAACTTCTCTGATTTATATATCTACACTGAAAGAAATACATAAACACAACATGCAACAATTTCAAATATTTTACTGAGTTAAAGTTCATATAAGGAAATCAGTCAATTGAAATAAATTCATTAGTCCCTCATCATCACAAATACCTTAAACAAAGGTAGGGGCATGGATCAGATAACCAGTCAGTATCTGGTGTGATCCACCATTTGCCTCAAGCAGCGCGACACATCTCCTTCACATACAGTTGATCAGGCTGTTGATTGTGGTCTGTGGAATGTTGTCCCACTCCTCTTCAAATGGCTGTGTGAAGTTGCTGGATATTGGCAGGAACTGGAACACGCTGTCTTACACGTCAGTCCAGAGCATCCCAAACATGCTCAATGTGGTGACATATCTGATGAGTATGCAGGCCATGGAATAATTGGGATATTTTCAGCTTCCAGAAATTGTGTACAGATCCTTGTAACATGTTATCATGCTGAAACATGAGGGGATGGCGGTGGATCAATGGCACGACAATGGGCCTCAGGATCTCGTCACGGAATCTCTGTGCATTCAAAATGACATAAAATGCAATTATGTTTGTTGTCCGTAGCTTATGCCATACCACAACCCCACCGCCACCACGGGGCACTCTGTTCACAATGTTGACATCAGCAAACTCCTCCCCTACACGCTGTCTCATCTGCCCGGAACAGTTGAAACCGGCATTCATCCGTGAAAAGCACACTTCCCCAGAATGCAAGTGGCCACGACACCAAACTGCAGTCAAGACCCCGGTGAGGAGGACGAGCACGCAGATGAGCTTCCCTGAGACGGTTTTCTGCCAGTTTGTGCAGAAATTCGTTAGTTGTGCAAACCCACAGATTCATCAGCTGTCAGGGTGGCTGGTCTCAGACGATCTCACAGATGAAGAAGCCAGATGTGAAGATTCTCTAACAACAGCTCTGGTGGACATTCCTGGAGTCAATTGAACACTCCATCAAAAAACATCTGTGGCATTGTGTTGTGTGACAAAACTGCACATTTTAGAGTGGCCTTTTATTGTCCCCAGCACAAGGTGCACCTGCGTAATGATCATGCTGTTTAATCAGCTTATTGATATGCCACACCTGTCAGGTGGATGGATTATCTTGGTAAATGAGAAATACAGGGTGGTAAACAAATCTGTGCTCAACATTTTAAGGAAATAAGCTTTTTTGTGCATTGGAACCATTTTCTGGGATATTGTATTTCAACTCATGAAACATGAAACAGGAAACAGGAAACATGGGACCAACACTTTACATGTTGCTTTTATATTTTTTTGTTCAGTATAGTGGAACTTAGTCTTATAAATGTACACAATCTCGCTGTCTGAAGTGAGAATAAAAAGGTGTTTTGTCTCTTTGTCAAAATTAGTTAATAGGACAGGTAATTAGTTAATAGGATAGGTAATTAGCTAATAGGACAGGTAATTAGTTAATAGGACAGGTAATTAGTTAATAGGACGGGTAATTAGCTAATACGACAGGTAATTAGTTAACAGGACAGGTAATTCGTTAATAGGATGGGTAATTAGCTAATAGGACAGCTAATTAGTTAATGTGATGGGTAATTAGCTAATAGGACAGGTAATTAGTTAATATGCCAGGTAATTAGTTAATAGGACGGGTAATTAGCTAATAGGACAGGTAATTAGCTAATAGGACAGGTAATTAGCTAATAGGACAGGTAATTAGTTAATATGACAGGTAATTGGTTAATAGGATGGGTAATTAGCTAATAGGACAGGTAATTAGTTAATATGCCAGGTAATTAGTTAATAGGACAGGCTATTAGCTAATAGGACAGGTAATTAGCTAATATGACAGGTAATTAGTTAATAGGACAGGTAATTAGTTAATATGACAGGTAATTAGCTCATAGGACAGGTAAGTAGTTAATAGGACAGGTAATTAGTTAATAGGACAGGTCATTAGCTAGTGGAGTGTTTATTTTTGCCTTTATTTAACTAGGCAAGTCAGTTAAGAGTAAATTCTTATTTTCAATGACAACCTAGGAACACTGGGGTTAACTGTCTGTTCAGGGGCAGAACGACAGATTTGTACCTTGTCAGCTCGGGGGGATTTGAACTTGCAACCTTCCGGTTACTAGTTCAACGCTCTAATACCACTTAGCTACCCTGCCGCCCCATGCATGACTTCTGAGGAGACGTAGAGAGCATTCTGTGTGACCTATCACTCTGTATCTAAAAGAAAAACACTCTCCAGAACAATGGATGGCATCTCTGACCGGAACATTGTTTTTCTATACATCGGCTTACAGGACTGCAGAGTCCGGTAATATAATAATAATAATAATAATTAATAGCTCTTTATTAACAACAGCTGGTGCTTGATGAATACCTGATGATATTATTTACAGTCACAGTTCTCTCTGCTGCCTCAAGGCAAGTGGTACCGGAGCACCAAGTCTGGGACCAGAAGGCTCCTGAACAGCTTCTACCCCCCCAAGCCATAAGACTGATGAACACTTAATTAAATGTCAACCCGGACAATTTGCATTGACCCGATTATTTTATTGTTATTTATTAATGTTATTTTTTTGCACTGACTCTCTTGCACAAGCTGAACATACTGGACTCTAAACACACACACACACAGACACACACTACACTGAAAATCCTACACACACACACACACACACACACATAGACACACACACACACACCCTACACTTCATATATGCTGCTGCTGTCTATTATCTATCCTGTTGTCTAGCCTTTACCCCTACCTACATGTACAGATTACCTCAACTACCAACACTGCTGTTACTGTCTATTATCTATCCTGATTGTCTTTACCTCTACCTACATTATATTACCTACCCTACTACCAACACTGCTGTTACTGTCTATTATCTATCCTGATTGTCTTTACCTCTACCTACATGTACATATTGCCTCAATTACCTATTAACCTGCACAATTGATTTTGTAATGGTAATTGTTGTATATATCCTCGATTTGAGTTGATCTCATGACCTAGCTGGACCAAGACGCTAACTGTACGGGTACTGATATCTCTGTCTGGACCAAGACGCTAACTGTACGGGTACTGATATCTCTGTCTGGACCAAGACGCTAACTGTATGGGAATTAACCAGATATCTCTGTCTGGACCAAGACACTAACTGTACAGGTACTGATATCTCTGTCTGGACCAAGACGCTAACTGTACGGGTATTAACCTGATATTTCTGTCTGGACCAAGACGCTAACTGTACGGATACTGATATCTCTGTCTGGACCAAGACGCTAACTGTACGGGTACTGATATCTCTGTCTAGACCAAGACACTAACTGAACGGGTACTGATATCTCTGTCTAGACCAAGACGCTAACTGTACAGGTACTGATATCTCTGTCTGGACCAATACACTAAGTGTACAGGTATTACCCTGATATCTCTGTCTGGACCAAGACGCTAACTGTACGGGTATTAACCTGATATCTCTTTCTGGACCAAGATGCTAACTGTACGAGTATTAACCTGATATCTCTGTCTGGACCAAGACGCTAACTGTACGGGTATTAACCTGATATCTCTGTCTGGACCAAGACGCTAACTGTACAGGTACTGATATCTCTGTCTGGACCAAGACGCTAACTGTACGGGTATTAACCTGATATCTCTGTCTGGACCAAGACGCTAACTGTACGGGTATTAACCTGATATCTCTGTCTGGACCAAGACGCTAACTGTACAGGTACTGATATCTCTGTCTGGACCAAGACGCTAACTGTACGGGTATTAACCTGATATCTCTGTCTGGACCAAGATGCTAACTGTACAGGTACTGATATCTCTGTCTGGACCAAGACGCTAACTGTACGGGTATTAACCTGATATCTCTGTCTGGACCAAGACGCTAACTGTATGGGTATTAACCTGATATCTCTGTCTGGACCAAGACGCTAACTGTACGGGTATTAACCTGATATCTCTGTCTGGACCAAGATGCTAACTGTACAGGTACTGATATCTCTGTCTGGACCAAGACGCTAACTGTACCACTATTAACCTGATACCCCTGTCTGGACCAAGACGCTAACTGTACGGGTATTAACCTGATATCTCTGTCTAAACCAAGATGCTAACTATAGACAACTTACTATGATATTTCACATTTCTTCTAACTGTAAAATAAAATAATTAGTGATCGTACAACACTATTCCATGTAACTGAGGACAGGGGATTTGTAACCTAAATGTCCACTGAGCGGTTTAGAGACACCATTCAAACGCATCCAGACTCATTCAAACTTCAGCTTGAAGCACCGTGTGATTTGGACCATCTGTAACCAAGAGAAAGTAGTCTTGTTTCAATTCTATGAAATTATTTAGTCTTGTTTCATGTTGAGAGCTCTCTAAATCCTCCTGAGATTATCACAAGCGAAATGGAAGACAACCGGTTTATTCACTAGACGGTCACCTTTCAAATGCCTTCTCCCAGACTGGGCTCTGTTATTCAGAGGAAGAGCAAATTGATTCTTTGTGAGGATAGGCCAGAAAATTAACATCAACTATTCTGAAACTATGGCAACCGATTATGTGTTTCTATGGCGATAGAAGGGTTCTGTTCCCGTCAGAGTCGGAGTCTGAGTGTTGGATCGAGGTTCCTTTTCAATAGTACCAATTACCGTGTGTGTGTCTTCTCAGCTCTTAGCCTCTGTGCACCATGGCTGTGACTCAGGCTTGAGTCTTCTCACTCCTGACTGAGAAGACACATGGCCTGGTAGTAGATCAGTCTCAAGCTGACTGAGAAGACTCATGACCTGTTATGAAAGACAAAACAAGAAATTCTCTCTCTCTCTCTCTCTCTCCTCTCTCTCTCTCTCTCTCTCTCTCTCTCTCTCTCTCTCTCTCTCTCAGTATGGGGTTAGTATGGGGTTAGTATGGGGTTAGTATGGGGTTAGTTTTTTTATTTATTTCCTGTTTCCTGTCTCTGTTTGTGTCAGATGGGAGGTTGAGAACTCACTGTCTTATTGGAAAGCCTGCAAAAGATATGGAGTGTGTGTGTGTGTGTAACGTACATGGGAGTTTAGCTTGTCCTGTCTCCAAACTGAGATAAAAAAGAATGCATGCTGGTAAAATGAACAACTCTACCAGACCTATTTCCAGCCTCCTGACAGATCTCTGTTTGGAGAGCGAGAGAGAGAGCGAGAGAGATAGAGGGAGAAAGAGAGCGAGCGAGAAAGAGAGAGCGAGAGAGAGACAGAGAGAGAGAGAGAGAGAGACAGAGAGAGAGACAGAGAGAGAGAGAGAGAGAGAGAGAGAGACAGAGAGAGCGAGAGAGACAGAGAGACAGAGAGAGAGAGAGACAGAGAGACAGAGAGAGAGAGACAGAGAGATCGAGAGACAGAGAGAGAGAGAGAGAGAGAGACACAGAGAGACAGAGAGAGAGAGAGAGAGACAGAGAGAGAGAGAGAGACAGAGACACAGAGAGACAGAGAGAGAGACAGAGAGAGCGAGAGAGCGAGAGAGCGAGAGAGCGAGAGAGACAGAGAGAGAGAGAGACAGAGAGAGAGAGAGACAGAGAGACAGAGAGAGAGAGAGAGACAGAGAGAGAGACAGAGAGAGAGACAGAGAGACAGAGAGAGAGACAGAGAGACAGAGAGACAGAGAGACAGAGAGAGAGAGAGAGACAGAGACACAGAGAGACAGAGAGAGAGACAGAGAGAGCGAGAGACAGAGAGAGAGAGAGAGACAGAGACACAGAGATACAGAGAGAGAGACAGAGAGAGCGAGAGAGCGAGAGAGACAGAGAGAGAGAGAGACAGAGAGAGAGAGAGACAGAGAGAGAGAGAGACAGAGAGAGAGAGAGACAGAGAGACAGAGAGACAGAGAGACAGAGAGACAGAGAGAGTGACAGAGAGACAGAGAGAGAGAGAGAGACAGAGACACAGAGAGACAGAGAGAGAGACAGAGAGAGCGAGAGCCAGAGAGAGAGAGAGAGACAGAGGACACAGACGATACAGAGAGCAGAGACAGAGAGAGCGAGAGACAGAGAGAGAGAGAGACAGGAGAGACGAGAGAGAAGAGACCAGAGAGAGAGACCAGAGAGAGAGAGATAGAGAGAAGAGAGAGAGGAGAGGAGAAGAGAGAGAGAGAGAGAGAGAGAGAGAGAGAGAGAGAGAGAGAGAGAGAGAGAAGAGAGAGAGAGAGAAAGCAGACAGAAGCAGAGATGAGAGAGAGAGAGAGAGACAGAGAGAGAGACAGCAGCGACCGAGAGAGAGACCAGAGAGGAGGAGACAGAGAGAAGAACAGAGAGACAGAGAGAAGAGACCGAGAGAGAGAGGAGAGCCAGAGACATACAGAGAGCCAGAGCGGAGGACAGAGAGAGCGAGAGACAGCAGATACAGAGCGAGAGACAGAGAGAGCGAAGAGCGAGAGAGACAGAGAGAGAAGAGAGACAGAGAAGAGAGACAGAGAGAAACAGAGAAAAGACAGAGAGAGATAAGAGAAGATAGAGAGAGAGAGAGAGAGAGAGAGATAGAGAGACAGAAGAGAGAGAGAGCGAGAGAGGTAGAGAGAGAGAGAGAGAGAGAGACCAGCGAGAGAGACAGAGAGACAGAGAGAGAGACAGAGAGAGAGTACAGAGAGAGAGAGGGAGAGAGAGGAGACAGGACGAGAAGAGAGGGAGAGGAGAGAGAGAGCGAGAGAGACGACAGAGGAGAAGAGCAGCGCGAGAGCGAGAGAAGACAGAGAGAGAGAAGAGAGCGAGCGAGAGGAGGACCAGGAGAGAGAGAGAAGCCGAGAGAGACAAGAGAGAGAGAGAGATCGAGAGTAGACAATAGAGAGAGGAGAGAGCAGGAGAGAGACGAGAGAGGAAGAAGAGCCGAGAGCGACAGAGAGAGAGAGAGAGAGACAGAGAGACAGAGAGAGAGAACAGAGAGAGAGAGAGAGCGAGAAGAGACAGAGAGAGAGAGAAGGAGAGAGCCGGAGAGAGAGCAGAGATGGAAGAGGAGAAGAGAGAGGACAGAGAGAGCGAGGAGGAGAGAGAGAGAGAGAGAGAGAGAGAGAGAAGAGAGACAGAGAGAGAGAGAACAGAGAGAGAGACAGAGAGAGACAGAGAGACAGAGAGAGAGAGAGGAGAGCGAGAGAGACAGAGAGAGAGAGAGAGCGAGAGAGACAGAGAGAGAGAGCGAGAGAGACAGAGAGAGAGAGAGAGAGAGAGCGAGAGAGACAGAGAGACAGAGAATTATTATGAATAGCAACAAATGAAAAATCCAGCCTACACTTACTTGAGACACACAAAAACACACCCACACACCCACACAAAACACACCCACACACCCACACAAAAACACACCCACACACCCACACAAAAACACACCCACACACCCACACAAAAACACACCCACACAAAAACACACCCACACACCCACACAAAAACACACCCACACACCCACACAAAAACACACCCACACACCCACACAAAAACACACCCACACACCCACACAAAAACACACCCACACACCCACACACCCACACAAAAACACACCCACACACAAAAACACACCCACACACCCCCACACCCACACACCCCCACACACCCACACAAAAACACACCCACACACAAAAACACATTCCCATTTTGAGTTGTGGGTGATTGTTTTCCGTTTTCAGTGTTTTCATACGGGACTGTTTCGGTTTTCCTTGATTCTTTTGTTCGTTTGTTCTCTGTGTTCAGTCTATTAAAGGCATCATGGACACGTACTACGCTGTGCTTTGGTCTACTCCTTCTTCTTCCTCAGACGAACATCGTTACAAATTTAAATTTAAATCTGATATGTAACCTTGATTTAACAAGGCAAGTCAGTTAAGAACAAATTCTGAATTTACAATGACGGCCTACACCGGCCAAACCCTGACGACGCTGGGCCAATTTTCCACCGCTCTACGGGACTCCCAGTCACGGCCGTGTTATGACACAAACCAGGATGTCTGTAGTGACTGAGATGCAGTGCCTTAGACCCCTGCGCCACTCAGGAGCCCCCTGAGATATAGGACAGACTCTTCCGACAGACTTCCTTTAGATTTCTTTAGGGGTGGGCACTATCTGTTGTTCCATGTAATGAATCTGTTCAATGCTTTTGTATGGACTAATAGCAGTAAGGCCAAATACACATTTTTAATCAAATATTTTTTAAATTTACATTTTTTCTACTTCAAGGGGGTCTTAAAATTAAAAATCAAATAGCAAAATGATCCTCGGTGTGACCTTCTTAAAACAATCCTTAAAACTATTATTATAACAATTCCATGTGATTAGGTTGATGATTAGAGAGTCCAACTGTCCATGGACTCACTATTAACAACCAGGTTGCTCAAGATTTACTTCGAAGTTGGACGTCTGTCCAAATTGAGGAAAAAGGGGCCTTGCCCATTAGAGAAGTATTTAATATTCATTTGTATCTTAGTAAGTCAGAAGAGGTTCTCCGTTCATTTGTTTTGGAGTTTTACATACAGAGAGTCTCAAGCTGCCGCATGCTGAGGATTGTGGGTAGAGCCAAGGGAACACACACACACACACACACACACACACACACACACACACACACACACACACACACACACACGGGAACAGACGGAGAAGAGGAAGGAGACCTATTTGCTGGGGAGACAGCCAGACTATCATGCAACGTGTGTGTGTGTGTGTGTGTGTGTGTGCGTGTTCTAATTAGCACTTTGACTTGTAGATGGGCAACAGAAACATCTATCTGTCACGTTGTTGCCAGCAGAGTCTCTCTCCTTCGTAGAGCTAGATGGACCATGACCCTCAAAGTAATACACTAAGGGGACGCGACAACAATCCTTCCTCTTCTTTATAGATATGTAGGTGGACGGACAGATGGACAGCTGTTCCTAATGCAGTGCACTACTTTGGGACACGGCCCACAAGCCTCTGGGCCAAATGGAGTGTACTATCTAGGGAATGGGGTACACGTTGGCAGAAAGCGATGGTGATGAGCGACTCTCGCTTTGGCAACGGAATTATGTTGAGGTATATATTTATATTTTGGTCTACTCACCAATCAGTGTTCCCACATTTTTCTGTCCGCGCGGGCACACACACACACACACACATACACACACACATACATACACACACACACACACACACACACACACACACACACACACACACACACACACACACACACACACACACACACACACACACACACACACACATACACACACACACACACACACACACACACACACACACACACACACTGCTCTGAATTAAAGTTTTCATTTCTAAGAGAAATGAAAATGTCTGAAGTAGGACCTTCACTTCCTGTTTCATTAAGTAGGTAATTCACTTCCTGTTTCATGAAGTAGGTCCTTCAATTGTTCATTAAGTAGGTCCTTCAATAGTTCATTAAGTAGGTCATTCAATAGTTCATTAAGTAGGTCCTTCAATAATTCATTAAGTAGGTCCTTCACTGTTTCATTAAGTAGCTCCTTCAATAGTTCATTAAGTAGGTCCTTCAATAGTTCATTAAGTAGGTCCTTCACTGTTTCATTAAGTAGGACATTCAATAGTTCATTAAGTAGGTCCTTCACTGTTTCATTAAGTAGGTCCTTCACTGTTTCATTAAGTAGGTCCTTCACTGTTTCATTAAGTAGGTCCTTCACTGTTTCATTAAGTAGCTCCTTCAATAGTTCATTAAGTAGGTCCTTCAATAGTTCATTAAGTAGGTCCTTCAATAGTTCATTAAGTAGGTCCTTCACTGTTTCATTAAGTAGGACCTTCAATAGTTCAATAAGTAGGTCCTTCACTGTTTCATTAAGTAGGTCATTCACTGTTTCATTAAGTAGGTCCTTCACTGTTTCATTAAGTAGGAACTTCAATAGTTCATTAAGTAGGTCCTTCACTGTTTCATTAAGTAAGTCCTTCACTGTTTCATTAAGTAGATCCTTCACTGTTCATTAAGTAGGACCTTCACTGTTTCATTAAGTAAGTCCTTCACTGTTTCATTAAGTAGATCCTTCACTGTTCATTAAGTAGGTCATTCAATAGTTCATTGTCTCCTCTGTCTCCTCTATATCCTCTGTCTCATCTGTCTCCTCTGTCTCCTCTGTCTCCTCTATCTCCTCTGTCTCCTCTGTCTCCTCTATAGCCTCTGTCTCCTCTGTCTCCTCTGTCTCCTCTATCTCCTCTGTCTCCTCTGTCTCCTCTATAGCCTCTATATCCTCTGTCTCCTCTCTCTCCTCTGTCCTCATGTTAGCCACCACTGATCTCGTCCTCTGTCTCCTCTGTCCTCATGTTAGCCACCACTGATCTCGTCCTCTGTCTCCTCTGTCCTCATGTTAGCCACCACTGATCTCGTCCTCTCTCTCCTCTGTCCTCATGTTAGCCACCACTGATCTCGTCCTCTCTCTCCTCTGTCCTCATGTTAGCCACCACTGATCTCGTCCTCTGTCTCCTCTGTCCTCATGTTAGCCACCACTGATCTCGTCCTCTCTCTCCTCTGTCCTCATGTTAGCCACCACTGATCTCGTCCTCTGTCTCCTCTCTCTCCTCTGTCCTCATGTTAGCCACCACTGATCTCGTCCTCTGTCTCCTCTGTCCTCATGTTAGCCACCACTGATCTCGTCCTCTGTCTCCTCTGTCCTCATGTTAGCCACCACTGATCTCGTCCTCTCTCTCCTCTGTCCTCATGCTAGCCACCACTGATCTCGTCCTCTGTCTCCTCTGTCCTCATGTTAGCCACCACTGATCTCGTCCTCTGTCTCCTCTGTCCTCATGTTAGCCACCACTGATCTCGTCCTCTCTCTCCTCTGTCCTCATGTTAGCCACCACTGATCTCGTCCTCTCTCTCCTCTGTCCTCATGTTAGCCACCACTGATCTCGTCCTCTCTCTCCTCTGTCCTCATGTTAGCCACCACTGATCTCGTCCTCTCTCTCCTCTGTCTCCTCTGTCCTCATGTTAGCCACCTCTGATCTCGTCCTCTGTCTCCTCTGTCCTCATGTTAGCCACCACTGATCTCGTCCTCTGTCTCCTCTGTCCTCATGTTAGCCACCACTGATCTCGTCCTCTGTCTCCTCTGTCCTCATGTTAGCCACCACTGATCTCGTCCTCTGTCTCCTCTGTCCTCATGTTAGCCACCACTGATCTCGTCCTCTGTCTCCTCTGTCCTCATGCTAGCCACCACTGATCTCGTCCTCTGTCTCCTCTCTCTCCTCTGTCCTCATGTTAGCCACCACTGATCTCGTCCTCTGTCTCCTCTGTCCTCATGTTAGCCACCACTGATCTCGTCCTCTGTCTCCTCTGTCCTCATGTTAGCCACCACTGATCTCGTCCTCTGTCTCCTCTCTCTCCTCTGTCCTCATGTTAGCCACCACTGATCTCGTCCTCTCTCTCCTCTGTCCTCATGTTGGCCACCACTGATCTCGTCCTCTCTCTCCTCTGTCCTCATGTTAGCCACCACTGATCTCGTCCTCTGTCTCCTCTGTCCTCATGTTAGCCACCACTGATCTCGTCCTCTCTCTCCTCTGTCCTCATGT
>NC_034202.2:44876553-44899053 GCF_002021735.2 Oncorhynchus kisutch | reverse complement strand
GGGAATGGAGGGCAGGACTAGAGGAACTAGTAGAGGGGAATGGAGGGCAGGACTAGAGGGACTAGAAGAGGGGAATGGAGGGCAGGACTAGAGGAACTAGTAGAGGGGAATGGAGGGCAAGACTAGAGGAACTAGTAGAGGGGAATGGAGGGCAGGACTAGAGGGACTAGTAGAGGGGAATGGAGGGCAGGACTAGTAGAGGGGAATGGAGGGCAAGACTAGAGGAACTAGTAGAGGGGAATGGAGGGCAGGACTAGAGGAACTAGAAGAGGGGAATGGAGGGCAGGACTAGAGGAACTAGAAGAGGGGAATGGAGGGCAGGACTAGAGGAACTAGTAGAGGGGAATGGAGGGCAGGACTAGTAGAGGGGAATGGAGGGCAGGACTAGAGGGACTAGTAGAGGGGAATGGAGGGCAGGACTAGTAGAGGGGAATGGAGGGCAGGACTAGAGGAACTAGTAGAGGGGAATGGAGGGCAGGACTAGTAGAGGGGAATGGAGGGCAGGACTAGAGGAACTAGAAGAGGGGAATGGAGGGCAGGACTAGAGGGACTAGTAGAGGGGAATGGAGGGCAGGACTAGAGGAACTAGTAGAGGGGAATGGAGGGCAGGACTAGAGGAACTAGTAGAGGGGAATGGAGGGCAGGAACTAGAGGAACTAGAAGAGGGGAATGGAGGGCAGGACTATAGGGACTAGAAGAGGGGAATGGAGGGCAGGACTAGAGGGACTAGAAGAGGGTAATGGAGGGCAGGACTAGAGGGACTAGAAGAGGGGAATGGAGGGCAGGACTAGAAGAGGGGAATGGAGGGCAGGACTAGAGGGACTAGAAGAGGGGAATGGAGGGCAGGACTAGAAGAGGGGAATGGAGGGCAGGACTAGAGGGACTAGAAGAGAGGAATGGAGGGCAGGACTAGAGGAACTAGAAGAGGGGAATGGAGGGCAGGACTAGAGGAACTAGAAAGAGGGGAATGGAGGGCAGGACTAGAAGAGGGGAATGGAGGGCAGGACTAGAGGGCCTAGAAGAGGGGAATGGAGGGCAGGACTAGAGGGACTAGAAGAGGGGAATGGAGGGCAGGACTAGAAGAGGGGAATGGAGGGCAGGACTAGAGGGATAGAAGAGGGGAATGGAGGGCAGGACTAGAGGGACTAGAAGAGGGGAATGGAGGGCAGGACTAGAGGGACTAGAAGAGGGGAATGGAGGGCAGGACTAGAGGGACTAGAAGAGGGGAATGGAGGGCAAGACTAGAGGAACTAGAAGACGGGAATGGAGGGCAAGACTAGAGGGACTAGAAGAGGGGAATGGAGGGCAGGACTAGAGGAACTAGTAGAGGGGAATGGAGGGCAGGACTAGAGGGACTAGAAGAGGGGAATGGAGGGCAGGACTAGAGGGACTAGAAGAGGGGAATGGAGGGCAGGACTAGAGGAACTAGTAGAGGGGAATGGAGGGCAGGACTAGAGGGACTAGAAGAGGGGAATGGAGGGCAGGACTAGAGGGACTAGAAGAGGGGAATGTAGGGCAGGACTAGAAGAGGGCAATGGAGGGCAGGACTAGAGGGACTAGAAGAGGGGAATGGAGGGCTAGACTAGAGGAACTAGTAGAGGGGAATGGAGGGCAAGACTAGAGGAACTAGAATAGGGGAATGGAGGGCAGGACTAGAAGAGGGGAATGGAGGGCAGGACTAGAGGAACTAGAAGAGGGGAATGGAGGGCAGGACTAGAAGAGGGGAATGGAGGGCAGGACTAGAAGAGGGGAATGGAGGGCAGGACTAGAGGAACTAGAAGAGGGGAATGGAGGGCAGGACTAGAGGGACTAGAAGAGGGGAATGGAGGGCAGGACTAGAGGAACTAGTAGAGGGGAATGGAGGGCAGGACTAGAGGAACTAGTAGAGGGGAATGGAGGGCAGGACTAGAGGAACTAGTAGAGGAGAATGGAGGGCAGGACTAGAGGAACTAGAATAGGGGAATGGAGGGCAGGACTAGAGGGACAAGAAGAGGGGAATGGAGGGCAGGACTAGAGGAACTAGTAGAGGGGAATGGAGGGCAGGACTAGAGGAACTAGAAGAGGGGAATGGAGGGCAGGACTAGAAGAGGGGAATGGAGGGCAGGACTAGAGGAACTAGTAGAGGGGAATGGAGGGCAGGACTAGAATAGGGGAATGGAGGGCAGGACTAGAGGAACTAGTAGAGGGGAATGGAGGGCAGGACTAGAGGAACTAGAAGAGGGGAATGGAGGGCAGGACTAGAGGAACTAGAAGAGGGTAATGGAGGGCAGGACTAGAATAGGGGAATGGAGGGCAGGACTAGAGGAACTAGAAGAGGGGAATGGAGGGCAGGACTAGAGGAACTAGAAGAGGGGAATGGAGGGCAGGACTAGAGGAACTAGAAGAGGGGAATGGAGGGCAGGACTAGAGGGACTAGAAGAGGGGAATGGAGGGCAGGACTAGAGGAACTAGAAGAGGGGAATGGAGGGCAGGACTAGTAGAGGGGAATGGAGGGCAGGACTAGAGGAACTAGTAGAGGGGAATGGAGGGCAGGACTAGTAGAGGGGAATGGAGGGCAGGACTAGTAGAGGGGAATGGAGGGCAGGACTAGTAGAGGGGAATGGAGGGCAGGACTAGAGGGACTAGAGAGGGGAATGGAGGGCAGGACTAGAGGGACTAGAAGAGGGGAATGGAGGGCAGGACTAGAAGAGGGGAATGGAGGGCAGGACTAGAGGGACTAGAAGAGAGGAATGGAGGGCAGGACTAGAGGAACTAGAAGAGGGGAATGGAGGGCAGGACTAGAGGAACTAGAAGAGGGGAATGGAGGGCAGGACTAGAAGAGGGGAATGGAGGGCAGGACTAGAGGGCCTAGAAGAGGGGAATGGAGGGCAGGACTAGAGGGACTAGAAGAGGGGAATGGAGGGCAGGACTAGAAGAGGGGAATGGAGGGCAGGACTAGAGGGATAGAAGAGGGGAATGGAGGGCAGGACTAGAGGGACTAGAAGAGGGGAATGGAGGGCAGGACTAGAGGGACTAGAAGAGGGGAATGGAGGGCAGGACTAGAGGGACTAGAAGAGGGGAATGGAGGGCAAGACTAGAGGAACTAGAAGAGGGGAATGGAGGGCAAGACTAGAGGGACTAGAAGAGGGGAATGGAGGGCAGGACTAGAGGAACTAGTAGAGGGGAATGGAGGGCAGGATTAGAGGGACTAGAAGAGGGGAATGGAGGGCAGGACTAGAGGGACTAGAAGAGGGGAATGGAGGGCAGGACTAGAGGAACTAGTAGAGGGGAATGGAGGGCAGGACTAGAGGGACTAGAAGAGGGGAATGGAGGGCAGGACTAGAGGGACTAGAAGAGGGGAATGGAGGGCAGGACTAGAAGAGGGCAATGGAGGGCAGGACTAGAGGGACTAGAAGAGGGGAATGGAGGGCAAGACTAGAGGAACTAGTAGAGGGGAATGGAGGGCAAGACTAGAGGAACTAGAATAGGGGAATGGAGGGCAGGACTAGAAGAGGGGAATGGAGGGCAGGACTAGAGGAACTAGAAGAGGGGAATGGAGGGCAGGACTAGAAGAGGGGAATGGAGGGCAGGACTAGAAGAGGGGAATGGAGGGCAGGACTAGAGGAACTAGAAGAGGGGAATGGAGGGCAGGACTAGAGGGACTAGAAGAGGGGAATGGAGGGCAGGACTAGAGGAACTAGTAGAGGGGAATGGAGGGCAGGACTAGAGGGACTAGTAGAGGGGAATGGAGGGCAGGACTAGAGGAACTAGTAGAGGAGAATGGAGGGCAGGACTAGAGGAACTAGAAGAGGGGAATGGAGGGCAGGACTAGAGGGACAAGAAGAGGGGAATGGAGGGCAGGACTAGAGGAACTAGTAGAGGGGAATGGAGGGCAGGACTAGAGGAACTAGAAGAGGGGAATGGAGGGCAGGACTAGAAGAGGGGAATGGAGGGCAGGACTAGAGGAACTAGTAGAGGGGAATGGAGGGCAGGACTAGAATAGGGGAATGGAGGGCAGGACTAGAGGAACTAGTAGAGGGGAATGGAGGGCAGGACTAGAGGAACTAGAAGAGGGGAATGGAGGGCAGGACTAGAGGAACTAGAAGAGGGGAATGGAGGGCAGGACTAGAATAGGGGAATGGAGGGCAGGACTAGAGGAACTAGAAGAGGGGAATGGAGGGCAGGACTAGAGGAACTAGAAGAGGGGAATGGAGGGCAGGACTAGAGGAACTAGAAGAGGGGAATGGAGGGCAGGACTAGAGGGACTAGAAGAGGGGAATGGAGGGCAGGACTAGAGGAACTAGAAGAGGGGAATGGAGGGCAGGACTAGTAGAGGGGAATGGAGGGCAGGACTAGAGGAACTAGTAGAGGGGAATGGAGGGCAGGACTAGTAGAGGGGAATGGAGGGCAGGACTAGTAGAGGGGAATGGAGGGCAGGACTAGTAGAGGGGAATGGAGGGCAGGACTAGAGGGACTAGAGAGGGGAATGGAGGGCAGGACTAGAGGGACTAGAAGAGGGGAATGGAGGGCAGGACTAGAAGAGGGGAATGGAGGGCAGGACTAGAGGAACTAGAAGAGGGGAATGGAGGGCAGGACTAGAGGAACTAGTAGAGGGGAATGGAGGGCAGGACTAGAGGGACTAGAATAGGGGAATGGAGGGCAGGACTAGAGGGACTAGAAGAGGGGAATGGAGGGCAGGCTAGTAGAGGGGAATGGAGGGCAGGACTAGAGGAACTAGTAGAGGGGAATGGAGGGCAGGACTAGTAGAGGGGAATGGAGGGCAGGACTAGAGGAACTAGTAGAGGGGAATGGAGGGCAGGACTAGTAGAGGGGAATGGAGGGCAGGACTAGTAGAGGGGAATGGAGGGCAGGACTAGAGGCACTAGAAGAGGGGAATGGAGGGCAGGACTAGTAGAGGGGAATGGAGGGCAGGACTAGAGGAACTAGTAGAGGGGAATGGAGGGCAGGACTAGAGGAACTAGAAGATGGGAATGGAGGGCAGGACTAGAGGAGCTAGTAGAGGGGAATGGAGGGCAGGACTAGAGGACTAGTAGAGGGGAATGGAGGGCAGGACTAGAGGAACTAGTAGAGGGGAATGGAGGGCAGAACTAGAGGAACTAGTAGAGGGGAATGAAGGGCAGGACTAGAGGAACTAGAAGAGGGGAATGAAGGGCAGGACTAGAAGAACTAGTAGAGGGGAATGGAGGGCAGGACTAGAGGAACTAGTAGAGGGGAATGGAGGGCAGGACTAGAAGAGGGGAATGGAGGGCAGACTAGAGGAACTAGAAGAGGGGAATGGAGGGCAGGACTAGAGGAACTAGTAGAGGGGAATGGAGGGCAGGACTAGAGGAACTAGTAGAGGGGAATGGAGGGCAGGACTAGTAGAGGGGAATGGAGGGCAGGACTAGAGGAACTAGTAGAGGGGAATGGAGGGCAGGACTAGTAGAGGGGAATGGAGGGCAGGACTAGAGGAACTAGTAGAGGGGAATGGAGGGCAGGACTAGAAGAGGGGAATGGAGGGCAGGACTAGAGGAACTAGAAGAGGGGAATGGAGGGCAGGACTAGAGGAACTAGTAGAGGGGAATGGAGGGCAGGACTAGAGGAACTAGAAGAGGGGAATGGAGGGCAGGACTAGAGGGACTAGAAGAGGGGAATGGAGGGCAGGACTAGAGGGACTAGTAGAGGGGAATGGAGGGCAGGACTAGAGGAACTAGAAGAGGGGAATGGAGGGCAGGACTAGAGGAACTAGAAGAGGGGAATGGAGGGCAGGACTAGTAGAGGGGAATGGAGGGCAGGACTAGAGGGACTAGTAGAGGGGAATGGAGGGCAGGACTAGAGGAACTAGTAGAGGGGAATGGAGGGCAGGACTAGAGGAACTTGTAGAGGGGAATGGAGGGCAGGACTAGAGGGACTAGAAGAGGGGAATGGAGGGCAGGACTAGAGGAACTAGTAGAGGGGAATGGAGGGCAGGACTAGAGGAACTAGTAGAGGGGAATGGAGGGGCAGGACTAGAGGAAACTAGTAGAGGGGAATGGAGGGCAGGACTAGAGGGACTAGAAGAGGGGAATGGAGGGCAGGACTAGAGGAACTAGAAGAGGGGAATGGAGGGCAGGACTAGAGGAACTAGTAGAGGGGAATGGAGGGCAGGACTAGAGGACCTAGTAGAGGGGAATGGAGGGCAGGACAAGAGGAACTAGTAGAGGGGAATGGAGGGCAGGACTAGAGGAACTAGAAGAGGGGAATGGAGGGCAGGACTAGAAGAGGGGAATGGAGGGCAGGACTAGAAGAACTAGTAGAGGGAATGGAGGGCAGGACTAGAATAGGGGAATGGAGGACAGGACTAGAGGAACTAGTAGATGTGAATGGAGGGCAGGACTAGAATAGGGGAATGGAGGGCAGGACTAGAGGAACTAGAAGAGGGGAATGGAGGCAGGACTAGAGGAACTAGAAGAGGGGAATGGAGGGCAGGACTAGAGGAACTAGTAGAGGGGAATGGAGGGCAGGACTAGAGGAACTAGTAGAGGGGAATGGAGGGCAGGACTAGAGGAACTAGAAGAGGGGAATGGAGGGCAGGACTAGAGGAACTAGAAGAGGGGAATGGAGGGCAGGACTAGTAGAGGGGAATGGAGGGCAGGACTAGAGGAACTAGTAGAGGGGAATGGAGGGCAGGACTAGTAGAGGGGAATGGAGGGCAGGACTAGTAGAGGGGAATGGAGGGCAGGACTAGTAGAGGGGAATGGAGGGCAGGACTAGAGGGACTAGAAGAGGGGAATGGAGGGCAGGACTAGAGGGACTAGAAGAGGGGAATGGAGGGCAGGACTAGAAGAGGGGAATGGAGGGCATGACTAGAGGAACTAGAAGAGGGGAATGGAGGGCAGGACTAGAGGAACTAGTAGAGGGGAATGGAGGGCAGAACTAGAGGGACTAGAATAGGGGAATGGAGGGCAGGACTAGAGGAACTAGTAGAGGGGAATGGAGGGCAGGACTAGAGGGACTAGTAGAGGGGAATGGAGGGCAGGACTAGAGGGACTAGAAGAGGGGAATGGAGGGCAGGACTAGAGCGACTAGTAGAGGGGAATGGAGGGCAGGACTAGAGGGACTAGAAGAGGGGAATGGAGGGCAGGACTAGTAGAGGGGAATGTAGGGCAGGACTAGAGGAACCAGTAGAGGGGAATGATGGGCAGGACTAGTAGAGGGGAATGGAGGGCAGGACTAGAGGAACTTGTAGAGAGGAATGGAGGGCAGGACTAGTAGAGGGGAATGGAGGGCAGGACTAGAGGAACTAGAAGAGGGGAATGGAGGGCAGGACTAGAGGAACTAGAAGAGGGGAATGGAGGGCAGGACTAGTAGAGGGGAATGGAGGGCAGGACTAGTAGAGGGGAATGGAGGGCAGGACTAGAGGGACTAGAAGAGGGGAATGGAGGGCAGGACTAGAGGGACTAGAAGAGGGGAATGGAGGGCAGGACTAGAAGAGGGGAATGGAGGGCAGGACTAGAGGAACTAGAAGAGGGGAATGGAGGGCAGGACTAGAGGAACTAGTAGAGGGGAATGGAGGGCAGGACTAGAGGGACTAGAAGAGGGGAATGGAGGGCAGGACTAGTAGAGGGGAATGGAGAGCGGGACTAGTAGAGGGGAATGGAGGGCAGGACTAGTAGAGGGGAAGGGAGGGCAGGACTAGTAGAGGGGAATGGAGGGCAGGACTAGTAGAGGGGAATGGAGGGCAGGACTAGAATAGGGGAATGGAGGGCAGGACTAGAGGAACTAGTAGAGGGGAATGGAGGGCAGGACTAGAAGAGGGGAACACACTCTCTCCTCTCTCCCTGGCCTGTCTCCCCCTGTCTTGTACAGGTACCCCCACCACAATCCCCCCTCTCTCCCTGGCCTGTCTCCCGCTGTCTGGTACAGGTGGCCCCCACCACACTCCCCCCTCTCTCCCTGGCCTGTCTCCCGCTGTCTGGTACAGGTGGCCCCCACCACACTCCCCCCTCTCTCCCTGGCCTGTCTCCCCCTGTCTGGTACAGGTGGCCCCCACGACACTCCCCCCTCTCTCCCTGGCCTGTCTCCCCCTGTCTGGTACAGGTGGCCCCCACGACACTCCCCCCTCTCTCCCTGGCCTGTCTCCCCCTGTCTGGTACAGGTGGCCCCGCCACACTCCCCCATCTCTCCCGAGCTTTCGCTCGCTCGCATCCAGCACACACACACACACACACACACACACACACCGTGGACTTAGGACTGCTCTGAATGTTTTATGTAGGCTAATTAACTTGTGAATCCTATTATGTCAGCTTTACTCAGAAACTCTTTAATTACCATGTATAACCGTGCTATTTATTTACGTTATCTCAGACTGTTAAAGCCTACTTGACTGATAAGAGAGCTGCTCTCTCATGTTTATCTCGTTGGGGCCGAGTGTGACTCTTTTGAAACTCCCAAACGCCAAGGCGTGGTTTACTTTGTTCTTGTGTTCTGGGTTATTTTTTTGCTCCATGACTCTTTGCTGTTCTGTGAATGTCCTCGTTTACCCGAACATGGGACAGATAATGTTTGTTTCCATACAGTAGTGACTCCCATCCTATTCTAATCAACTCTCGCCTGCTTTGAATTCATCTGATGAAATTGCTTTACAAGAGTGTACAAAGCAAATGAAATGCATTCCAGGTGACTACCTCATGAAGCTGGTGGAGAGAATGCCAAGAGTGTACAAAGCTATCATCAAGGCAAAGGGTGGCTACTTTTTTGTTTACTACATGATTCCATATGTGTTATTTCATAGTTCTGATGTCTTCACTATTATTCTACACTGTAGAAAACAGTACAAATAAAGAAAAACCCTGGAATGAGTAGGTGTTCTAAAACCCTGGAATGAGGAGGTGTTCTAAAACCCTGGAATGAGTAGGTGTTCTAAAACCCTGGAATGAGTAGGTGTTCTAAAACCCTGGAATGAGTAGGTGTTCTAAAACCCTGGAATGAGTAGGTGTTCTAAAACCCTGGAATGAGTAGGTGTTCTAAAACCCTGGAATGAGTAGGTGTTCTAAAACCCTGGAATGAGGAGGTGTTCTAAAACCCTGGAATGAGTAGGTGTTCTAAAACCCTGGAATGAGTAGGTGTTCTAAAACCCTGGAATGAGTAGGTGTTCTAAAACCCTGGAATGAGTAGGTGTTCTAAAACCCTGGAATGAGTAGGTGTTCTAAAACCCTGGAATGAGTAGGTGTTCTAAAACCCTTGAATGAGTAGGTGTTCTAAAACCCTGGAATGAGTAGGTGTTCTAAAACCCTGGAATGAGTAGGTGTTCTAAAACCCTGGAATGAGTAGGTGTTCTAAAACCCTGGAATGAGTAGGTGTTCTAAAACCCTGGAATGAGTAGATGTTCTAAAACCCTGGAATGAGTAGGTGTTCTAAAACCCTGGAATGAGTAGGTGTTCTAAAACCCTGGAATGAGTAGGTGTTCTAAAACCCTGGAATGAGTAGGTGTTCTAAAACCCTGGAATGAGTAGGTGTTCTAAAACCCTGGAATGAGTAGGTGTTCTAAAACCCTGGAATGAGGAGGTGTGTCCAAACATTTGACTGGTCTTGTACTGCAGCCCTCATCTTCCACATACAAACACCCGTTCTGCCAGTCAGAATGCATTGTGGATGTGAAATTTCAGAAAATTCATACTTACATGAGAATCCGAAATGAGTATGATATCCAGGCACACGGCCACTCTCTATCTCTCTCTCTCTTTCTCTCCCTCTCCCTCCCTCTCTCTCTCTCTCTCTCTCTCTCTCTCTCTCTCTCTCTCTCTCTCTCTCTCTCTCTCTCTCTCTCTCTCTCTCTCTCTCTCTCTCTCTCTCTCTCTCTCTCTCACTCTCTCTCTCTCGCTGTCTCTCTCTCTCTCTCTTTCTCTCTCTCTCTCTCTTTCTCTCTCTCTCTCTCTCTTTCTCTCTCTCTCGCTGTCTCTTTCTCTCTCTCTCTCCCTCTCAAATTTACAGGTAAGCACTCTCATTTTTTAACCAGCGAGTACCATTGAGGTTAAAAATAACTAAAAACATACAAGTAGTTGTTATCTTATGTACATACTCTCTATATGATGTGGTGAGCGCTGTCTGTATGGCTGGAGGAAAGGGGTTTATGGGGTCAAAGGTTAGGGTTCAAGTCTAACGGTGTGTAGAGTAATGGCTTATAGAAGATATCACTGCCTATGTCAGTACACACCACAACGCTATGCAATGGTCATTGGAACACACATAAGCTTCTATGTAACAGACTTACCTGTCCCACCCAATGGGAAATTGGGACATCAGGAGGGTTCCTGTAGTTATTTAATCCCATTGGGACATCAGGGGGGTTCCTGTAGTTATATGTAGCCTCGCTACTGTATATAGCCTCTCTACTGTATATATCCTCCCTACTGTATGTAGCCTCTCTACTGTATATAGCCTCTCTACTGTATATAGTCTCTCTACTGTATATAGCCTCTCTACTGTATATAGCCTCTCTACTGTATATAGCCTCTCTACTGTTATAGCCTCTCTACTGTATATAGTCTCTACTGTATATATCCTCTCTACTGTATATAGCCTCTCTACTGTATTTAACCTCTCTACTGTATATAGTCTCTACTGTATATAGCCTCCCTACTGTATATAGCCTCTCTACTGTATATAACCTCTCTACTGTATATAGCCTCTCTACTGTATTTAGCCTCTACTGTATATAGCCTCTCTACTGTATTTAGCCTCTCTATTGTATATAGCCTCTCTACTGTATATATCCTCCCTACTGTATATAGCCTCTCTACTGTATATAGCCTCTCTACTGTATATATCCTCCCTACTGTATGTAGCCTCTCTACTGTATATAGCCTCTCTACTGTATATAGCCTCTCTACTGTATATAGCCTCTCTACTGTATATAGCATCTCTACTGTATATAGCCTCTCTACTGTTATAGCCTCTCTACTGTATGTAGCCTCTCTACTGTATATAACCTCTCTACTGTATATATCCTCTCTACTGTATATAGCCTCTCTACTGTATATGATGAGATGTGTTTTCTGATCGATTCTACGTTTGGTTAATATGTTTGTCCCCCATGAGAAATGGTGTAGTGTCCCCTGTCCCCTATAGTGTCCCCTATAGTGCCCTCTGTCCCCTATAGTGTCCCCTGTCCCCATAGTGTCCCCTTTCCCCTATAGTGTCCCCTGTCCCCTATAGTGTCCCCTGTACCCTATAGTGTTCCCTGTCCCCTATAGTCCCCTGTCCCCTATAGTGTTCCCTGTCCCCTATAGTGTACCCTGTTCCCTATAGTGTCCCCTGTCCCCTATAGTGTCCCCTATAGTGCCCTCTGTCCCCATAGTGTTCCCTGTCCCCTATAGTGTTCCCTGTCCCTTATAGTGTTCTGTCCCCTAAAGTGTCCCCTATAGTATCCCCTGTCCCCTATAGTGCTCTGTCCCCTATAGTGTCCCCTATAGTGTCCCCTATAGTGTCCCCTGTCCCCTATAGTGTTCTCTGTCCCCTATAGGGTCCCCTGTCCCCTATAGTGTCCCCTGTCCCCTATAGTGTTCTCTGTCCCCTATAGGGTCCCCTGTCCCCTATAGTGTCCCCTGTCCCCTATAGTGCCCTCTGTCCCCTATAGTGTCCCCTGTCCCCATAGTGTCCTCTTTCCCCTATAGTGCCCCCTGTCCACTATAGTCCCCTGTCCCCTATAGTGTTCCCTTTCCCCTATAGTGCCCAATGTCCCCTATAGTGTCCCCTGTCCCCTATAGTGCCCCCTGTCCCCTATAGTGTTCCCTGTCCCCTATAGTGTACCCTGTTCCCTATAGTGTCCCCTGTCTCCTATAGTGTCCCCTATAGTGCCCTCTGTCCCCATAGTGTTCCCTGTCCCCTATAGTGTTCCCTGTCCCTTATAGTGTTCTGTCCCCTAAAGTGTCCCCTATAGTATCCCCTGTCCCCTATAGTGCTCTGTCCCCTATAGTGTCCCCTGTCCCCTATAGTGTTCTCTGTCCCCTATAGGGTCCCCTGTCCCCTATAGTGTCCCCTGTCCCCTATAGTGTTATCTGTCCCCTATAGGGTCCCCTGTCCCCTATAGTGTCCCCTGTCCCCTATAGTGTTATCTGTCCCCTATAGGGTCCCCTGTCCCCTATAGTGTCCCATGTCCCCTATAGTGCCCTCTGTCCCCTATAGTGTCCCCTGTCCCCATAGTGTCCTCTTTCCCCTATAGTGCCCCCTGTCCACTATAGTCCCCTGTCCCCTATAGTGTTCCCTTCCCCCTATAGTGCCCCATGTCCCCTATAGTGTCCCCTGTCCCCTATAGTGCCCCCTGTCCCCTATAGTGTCCCTGTCCCCTATAGTGTTCCCTGTCCCCTATAGTCACATGTCCCCTATAGTGTTCCCTGTCCCCTATAGTGGCCCCTGTCCCCTATAGTCCCCTTTCCCCTATAGTGCCCCATGTCCCCTATAGTGTTCCCTGTCCCCTATAGTGTCCCCTGTCCCCTATAGTGTTCCCTGTCCCCTATAGTCACATGTCCCCTATAGTGTACCCTGTCCCCTATAGTGTTCCCTGTCCCCTATAGTCACATGTCCCCTATAGTGTACCCTGTCCCCTATAGTGTTCCCTGTCCCCTATAGTGCCCTCTGTCCCCTATAGTTTTTCCTTGTCCCCATAGTGTCCCCTGTCCCCTATAGTGTTCCCTGTCCTCTATAGTGTTCCCTGTCCCCTATAGTGCCCTCTGTCCCCTATAGTGCCCTCTGTCCCCTATAGTGTTCCCTGTCCCCGTAGTGTCCCTGTCCCCGTAGTGTCCCATTTCCCCTATAGTGCCCTCTGTCCCCAATAGTGCCCTCTGTCCCCTATAGTGTTCCCTGTCCCCATAGTGTCCCCATATAATGCCCCATATAATGCCACCTAGAGTACAGTAGAGAACAGTTAGAAGCTAACAACACAACAGAGAACAGAGATAATAAAGATAATGTAACTAGAGAACAGAGAGAACAGAGAGAAGATAACAAAACAACAGAGAACAGAGATAACAAAGAGAACAGAGAGAACAGAGAGAAGATAACATAACAACAGAGAACAGAGAGAACAGAGAGAACAGAGAGAAGGTAACATAACAACAGAGAACAGAGATATCAAAGAGAACAGAGAGAACAGAGAGAAGATAACATAACAACAGAGAACAGAGATAACAAAGAGAACAGAGAGAACAGAGAGAAGGTAACAACACAACAGAGAACAGAGAGAACAGAGAGAAAATAACAAAACAACAGAGAACAGAGAGAACACAGAGAAGATAACAAAACAACAGAGAACAGAGAGAACAGAGAGAAGATAACAAAACAACAGAGAACAGAGATAACAAAGAGAACAGAGAGAACACAGAGAAGATAACAAAACAACAGAGAACAGAGAGAACAGAGAGAAGATAACAAAACAACAGAGAACAGAGATAACAAAGAGAACAGAGAGAAGGTAACAACACAACAGCAAAGCCTGGGAGTGAAGGATGGTATGTGTGAGCATGTGGGCGTGTGTGTGTGTCTGTGTTTGTCTCCCCCATTAACCTCTCTGGTGGTTTGAGCCATAGTCGCCGAGGGAGCGACACAGAGGCTCCACCAATTAAATTCTGCCACTGTTCCTCAACACACACACATACCATTGCCTGGTTAGCTGGGTCTCTGAGGACCCCCTCCTTTGGGATTTGTTCTGTAATTGTATATAGGACGTCTCCACAGTGCCCTCGGAAATAAATAAAACCTAGCCAGAGAACAATGAGTCAATAGCAGGTTTGCGTTTTCTCTCTTGAATCTTGTTTAGGAGGCAGCTCTGCAGTGGGCCTCTTGAATCTTGTTTAGGAGGCAGCTCTGCAGTGGTCCTCTTGAATCTTGTTTAGGAGGCAGCTCTGCAGTGGGCCTCTTGAATCTTGTTCAGGAGGCAGCTCTGCAGTGGTGCTCTTGAATCTTGTATAGGAGGCAGCTCTGCAGTGGTCCTCTTGAATCTTGTTTAGGAGGCAGCTCTGCAGTGGGCCTCTTGAATCTTGTTCAGGAGGCAGCTCTGCAGTGATGCTCTTGAATCTTGTTCAGGAGGCAGCTCTGCAGTGGGCCTCTTGAATCTTGTTTAGGAGGCAGCTCTGCAGTGGGCCTCTTGAATCTTGTTTAGGAGGCAGCTCTGCAGTGGTCCTCTTGAATCTTGTTCAGGAGGCAGCTCTGCAGTGGTGCTCTTGAATCTTGTATAGGAGGCAGCTCTGCAGTGGTCCTCTTGAATCTTGTTTAGGAGGCAGCTCTGCAGTGGGCCTCTTGAATCTTGTTCAGGAGGCAGCTCTGCAGTGGTGCTCTTGAATCTTGTTCAGGAGGCAGCTCTGCAGTGGGCCTCTTGAATCTTGTTTAGGAGGCAGCTCTGCAGTGGGCCTCTTGAATCTTGTTTAGGAGGCAGCTCTGCAGTGGGCCTCTTGAATCTTGTTTAGGAGGCAGCTCTGCAGTGGTCCTCTTGAATCTTGTTTACGAGGCAGCTCTGCAGTGGTCCTCTTGAATCTTGTTTAGGAGGCAGCTCTGCAGTGGTGCTCTTGAATCTTGTATAGGAGGCAGCTCTGCAGTGGGCCTCTTGAATCTTGTTTAGGAGGCAGCTCTGCAGTGGGCCTCTTGAATCTTGTTTAGGAGGCAGCTCTGCAGTGGTCCTCTTGAATCTTGTTTAGGAGGCAGCTCTGCAGTGGGCCTCTTGAATCTTGTTTAGGAGGCAGCTCTGCAGTGGTCCTCTTGAATCTTGTTTAGGAGGCAGCTCTGCAGTGGTCCTCTTGAATCTTGTTCAGGAGGCAGCTCTGCAGTGGTCCTCTTGAATCTTGTTCAGGAGGCAGCTCTGCAGTGGTCCTCTTGAATCTTGTTTAGGAGGCAGCTCTGCAGTGGGCCTCTTGAATCTTGTTTAGGAGGCAGCTCTGCAGTGGGCCTCTTGAATCTTGTTTAGGAGGCAGCTCTGCAGTGGTCCTCTTGAATCTTGTTTAGGAGGCAGCTCTGCAGTGGTCCTCTTGAATCTTGTTTAGGAGGCAGCTCTGCAGTGGTCCTCTTGAATCTTGTTCAGGAGGCAGCTCTGCAGTGGTCCTCTTGAATCTTGTTTAGGAGGCAGCTCTGCAGTGGTCCTCTTGAATCTTGTTTAGGAGGCAGCTCTGCAGTGGTCCTCTTGAATCTTGTTCAGGAGGCAGCTCTGCAGTGGTCCTCTTGAATCTTGTTTAGGAGGCAGCTCTGCAGTGGTCCTCTTGAATATTGTTCAGGAGGCAGCTCTGCAGTGGGCCTCTTGAATCTTGTTTAGGAGGCAGCTCTGCAGTGGGCCTCTTGAATCTTGTTTAGGAGGCAGCTCTGCAGTGGTCCTCTTGAATCTTGTTTAGGAGGCAGCTCTGCAGTGGAGAGGATAGAAACACCGGAGAGGATAGAAACACCGGAGAAGATAGAAACACCGGAGAGGATATAAACACCGGAGAGGATAGAAACACCGGAGAGGATAAAAACACCGGAGAGGATATAAACACCGGAGAGGATAGAAACACCGGAGAGGATAAAAACACTGGAGAGGATAGAAACACCGGAGAGGATAAACAGAGGGAGGTGGGGGAAGAGGGAGGGGGGATAGGGAAAAAGGGAGTGGGAGAGGAGAGAGGGAAAGAAAGAAAGAAAGAAAGGACAAAAAGAATGAAGGACAGTAGCTGAAAGACAAGGTGACCTAACCCATAAAGTTAATAGGCTAGGCCTGAGTGACTTGCAGCACAGTGGGGTTCTATCTAAATACTTCAAATATTCATCATGTCAGACTTACAATCTAATACACTATCATCTTGAATCTTGTTTAGGACGCAGCTCTGCAGTGGTCACTTGTAGGCACAGCCACAAAGTGATAAAATCCGATTTTAAATCTAATCTTAACCCTAACCTCAACCACACTGCTAACCATTAAGCCTAACTCTACCCTTAAATGAAGACAATCGAGCCAATTTTGAATTCACAGCTAGCCACCATCTAGCGGAAATCATTCAGTTCTGCCTGAAGGACAATACTCATCCCAATCACATCAACCTGCGAGAGAGGATAGAAACACAGGAGAGGATAGAAACAGAGGAGAGGATAGAAACACCGGAGAGGATAGAAACACCGGAGAGGATAAAAACACCGGAGAGGATAGAAACACCGGAGAGGATAGAAACACCGGAGAGGATAGAAACACAGGAGAGGATCGAAACACTGGAGAGGATAGAAACACCGGATAGGATAGAAACACCGGAGAGGATAGAAACACTGGAGAGGATAAAACAGAGGAGAGGATAGAAACACCAGAGAGGATAAAAACACCGGAGAGGATAGAAACACCAAAGAGGATAAAAACACCGGAGAGAATAGAAACACCAGAGAGGATAAAACAGAGGAGATGATAGAAACACCGGAGAGGATAAAAACACCGGAGAGGATAGAAACACCGGAGAGGATAAAAACACCGGAGAGGATAGAAACACCGGAGAGGATAGAAAAAAACGGAGAGGATAAAACAGAGGAGAGGATAGAAACACCGGAGAGGATAAAAACACCGGAGAGGATAGAAACACCAAAGAGGATAAAAACACTGGAGAGGATAGAAACACCGGAGAGGATAAAAACACCAAAGAGGATAGAAACACCGGAGAGGATAGAAACACCGGAGAGGATAAAAACACCAGAGGGGATAAAACAGAGGAGAGGATAGAAACACCGGAGAGGATAGAAACACCGGAGAGGATAGAAACACCGGAGAGGATAGAAACACCGGAGAGGATAGAAACACCGGAGAGGATAAAACAGAGGAGAGGATAGAAACACCGGAGAGGATAAAACAGAGGAGAGGATAGAAACACCAGAGAGGATAGAAACACCGGAGAGGATAAAAACACCGGAGAGGATAAAACAGAGGAGAGGATAGAAACACCGGAGAGGATAGAAACACCGGAGAGGATAAAACAGAGGAGAGGATAGAAACACCGGAGAGGATAGAAACACCGGAGAGGATAGAAACACCGGAGAGGATAAAACAGAGGAGAGGATAGAAACACCGGAGAGGATAAAACAGAGGAGAGGATAGAAACACCGGAGAGGATAGAAACACCGGAGAAGATAGAAACACCGGAGAGGATATAAACACCGGAGAGGATAGAAACACCGGAGAGGATAAAAACACCGGAGAGGATATAAACACCGGAGAGGATAGAAACACCGGAGAGGATAAAAACACTGGAGAGGATAGAAACACCGGAGAGGATAAAACAGAGGGAGGTGGGGGAAGAGGGAGGGGGGATAGGGAAAAAGGGAGTGGGAGAGGAGAGAGGGAAAGAAAGAAAGAAAGGACAAAAAGAATGAAGGACAGTAGCTGAAAGACAAGGTGACCTAACCCATAAAGTTAATAGGCTAGGCCTGAGTGACTTGCAGCACAGTGGGGTTCTATCTAAATACTTCAAATATTCATCATGTCAGACTTACAATCTAATACACTATCATATCTCCAGACTCTAGGGATGTGTCACAAATGCCAGCCTATTCATTATGTAGTGGACTACTTTTGATAGGGGCATCTGGTTGAAAAGTAGTGCACTACGTAGGGAATAGGGGTGATTCTTCTTATCCTCAACCTATTTTAATACTGGGATGAGGTCAGGTTGTGTCTGAGGTCATTTCAAACCAAGGAAAAGTTACTGAAACTACTCTGGATGGAGTAGTGGAGGGTTAACACAGTGGAGTAGTGGAGGGTAAACCCAATGGAGTAGTGGAGGGTGAACACAGTGGAGTAGTGGAGGGTGAACACAATGGATTAGTGGAGGGTGAACACAATGGAGTAGTGGAGGGCGAACACAGTGGAGTAGTGGAGGGTGAACACAGTGGAGTAGTGGAGGGTTAACACAGTGGAGTAGTGGAGGGTGAACACAGTGGAGTAGTGGAGGGTGAACACAGTGGAGTAGTGGAGGGTTAACTCAGTGGAGTAGTGGAGGGTAAACGTAGTGGAGTAGTGGAGGGTAAACACAGTGGAGTAGTGGAGGGTGAACACAGTGGAGTAGTGGAGGGTGAACACAGTGGAGTAGTGGAGGGTTAACACAGTGGAGTAGTGGAGGGTGAACACAGTGGAGTAGTGGAGGGTGAACACAGTGGAGTAGTGGAGGGTAAACACAGTGGAGTAGTGGAGGGTGAACACAGTGGAGTAGTGGAGGGTAAACACAGTGGAGTAGTGGAGGGTTAACTCAATGGAGTAGTGGAGGGTAAACACAGTGGAGTAGTGGAGGGTTAACACAGTGGAGTAGTGGAGGGTAAACACAGTGGAGTAGTGGAGGGTTAACACAGTGGAGTAGGGGAGGGTTAACACAGTGGAGTAGTGTAGGGTAAACACAGTGGAGTAGTGGAGGGTGAACACATTGGAGTAGTGGAGGGTAAACACAGTGGAGTAGTGGAGGGTAAACACAGTGGAGTAGTGGAGGGTAAACACAATGGAGTAGTGGAGGGTAAACACAGTGGAGTAGTGGAGGGTAAACACAGTGGAGTAGTGGAGGGTAAACACAGTGGAGTAGTGGAGGGTTAACACAGTGGAGTAGTGGAGGGTAAACACAGTGGAGTAGTGGAGGGTAAACACAGTGGAGTAGTGGAGGGTAAACCTAGTGGAGGGTCTTTCTGGGTCAGTCTCTAAGAGCTGGGAGTCTTTCTGGGTCAGTCTTTATGAGCTGTGAGTCTTTCTGGGTCAGTCTCTAAGAGCTGGGAGTCTTTCTGGGTCAGTCTCTAAGAGCTGGGAGTCTTTCTGGGTCAGTCTCTAAGAGCTGTGAGTCTTTCTGGGTCAGTCTCTAAGAGCTGGAAGTCTTTCTGGGTCAGTCTCTAAGAGCTGTGAGTCTTTCTGGGTCAGTCTCTAAGAGATTTCCACACCTGGACTGTACAAGTTTTGCCTATTATTATTTGAAAGATTCTTCAAACTCTGTCAAATTGGTTGTTGATCATTGCTCGACAACAACCTGCAGGTCTTGCCACTCAGGCCATTCTGTCTTCTTGGTAAGCAACTCCAGTGTAGATTTGGCCTTGTGTTTTAGGTTATTGTCCTGCTGAAAGGTGAATTAATCTCCCAGTGTCTGGTGGAAAGCAGACTGAACCAGTTTTTCCTCTAGGTTCTTGCCTGTGCTTAGCTCCATTCCAACTGTTTTAAAGTTCCCATTGATCACCTCATGGTGAAATCCCTGAGCAGTTTCCTTCCTCCCGGCAACTGAGTTAGGAAGGACGCCTGTATATATGTAGTGACTGGGTGATACACCATACAAAGTGTAATTAATACCTTCATGCTCAAAGGGATATTCAATGTCTATTTTGTTTTTTACCCATCTACCAATAGATATCCCTCTTTGCGAAGCATTGGAAAATATCCCTGGTCTTTATGGCTGAATCTGTTTTTGAAATGTACTGTTCGACTGAATGACATTACAGACAATTTGTATGTGTGTGGTACAGAAAAATCATGTTATTATTAAACACTATTATTGCACACAGAGTGAGTCTATGCAACTTATTATGTGACTTGTTATTAAAGACATGTTTTACTCCTGAACTTATTTAGTCTTGACATAACAAAGGGTTTGAATACTTATTGACTCAATACATTTAAACGTTTCATTTCTATTAATTTGAACAAAAATTTCCTCTGAAGGTCCCCTGGTTGAGTGGATGTACAGTGCCAGTCATACATTTGGACACACCTTCTCATTCAGGGTGGTTTTTCTTTCTTTTTACTATTTTCTACATTGTACAATTATAATGAAGACATCAAAGCTGTGAAATATGGAATCATGTAGTAACCAAAAAAAGTGTATATTTTAGATTTTTGGATTATTCAAAGTAGCCACCCTTTGCCTTGGTGACAGCTTTGCACACTCTTGGCATGCTCTCAACCAGCTTCATGAGGTAGTCACCTGGAATGCATTTTAATTAATAGTGTTAAGTTAATTTGTGGATTTTTATTTATTCTTAATGTGTTTGAGTCAGTCAGTTGTGTTGTGACAAGGTAGGGGTGGTATACAGGAGATATAGCACTATTTGGTAAAAGACCAAGTCCATATTATGGGCAAGAACAACTCAAATAAGCAAAGAGAAATGACAGTCCATCATCACTTTAATACATGAAGGTCAGTTTGCAGAAAATGACAAGAACTTGAAAGTTTCTTCAAGTGCAGTCGCAAAAACCATCAAGCACTATGATGAAACTGGCTCTCATGATGACCGCCCCAGGGAAGGAAGACCCACAGTTACCTCTGCAATAGAGGATACGTTACTTAGAGTTAACTGCACCTCAGATTGCAGCCAAAATAAATTATTCACAGAGTTCAAATAATAGACACATCTCAACATCAACTGTTTAGAGGAGACTGTGTGAATCAGTTCTTCATGGTCAACTGCTGCAAAGAAACCACTACTGAAGGACACCAATGAGAAGAAGAGACTTGCTTGGGCCAAGAAACATGAGCAATGGACATTAGACCGGTGGAAATCTGTCCTTTGGTCTGATGAGTCCAAATTTGACATTTTTGGTTCCAACCACCTGGTCTTTGTGAGACGCAGAGTAGGTGAAAGTATGATCTACACATGTGTGGTTCCCACCGTGAAGCATGGAGGAGGAGGTGTGATGGTGTGGGGGTGCTTTGCTGGTGACACAATCAGTGATTTATTTAGATTTCTAAGCACACTGAACCAGCATGGCTACCACAGAATTATGCAGCGATACGCCATCCCATCTGGTTTACATTTTGTGGGACTATCATTTGTTTTTCAACAGGACAATGACCCAACACACCTTCAGGCAATGTAAGGGCTATTTGACCAAGAAGGAGAGTGATGGATTACTGCATCAGATGACCTGACCTCCACAATCAATCGACCTCAACCCAATTGAGATGGTTTGGGATGAGTTGGACAGCAGAGAAGTAGAAACAGTAGAAACAGACAACAAGTGCTCAGCATATGTGGGTAAGCATTCCAGGTGAAGCTGGTTGAGAGAATTCCAATAGTATGCAAAGCTGTCATCAAGGCAACGGTTGGCTACTTTGAATTATCTCAAATATATTTGGACTTTTTTGGTTACTACATGATTCCATATGTGTTATTAGTAGAGAGGCTATATACAGTAGAGAGGCTATAACAGTAGAGAGGCTATATACAGTACACAGGCTAT
The DNA here is from genome assembly GCF_002021735.2 of Oncorhynchus kisutch. Classification (NCBI taxonomy): domain Eukaryota; kingdom Metazoa; phylum Chordata; class Actinopteri; order Salmoniformes; family Salmonidae; genus Oncorhynchus; species Oncorhynchus kisutch. The sequence continues at coordinate 44,877,899 of NC_034202.2, read as the reverse complement.
ATACAGTAGAGAGGCTATATACAGTAGAGAGGCTATAACAGTAGAGAGGCTATATACAGTAGAGAGGCTATATACAGTAGTGAGGCTGTGTTCACCCTCCACTACTCCACTGTGTTCAGGCTGATTGAGGTAGTATGTACATGTAGGTATGGTTAAAGTCACTATGCATATATGATGAACAGAGAGTAGCAGTAGCGTAAAAGAGGGGTTGGGGGGCACACAATGCAAAGAGTCCGGGTAACCATTTGGTTACCTGTTCAGGAGTCTTATGGCTTGGGGTTAAAAACTGTTGAGAAGCCTTTTTGTCCTAGACTTGGTGCTCCGGTACCGCTTTCCATGTGGTAGTAGAGAGAACAGTCTATGACTGGGGTGGCTGGAGTCTTTGACAATTCTTAGAGCCTTCCTCTGACACCGCCTGGTGTAGAGGTCCTGGATTGCAGGCAGCTTTGCCCCAGTGATGTACTGGGCCTTTCGCACTACACTCTGTAGTGCCTTGCAGTCGGACACCGAGCAGTTGCCATACAAGGCAGTGATGCAACCGGTCAGGATGCTCTCGATGGTGCAACTGTAGAACCTTTTGAGGATCTCAGGACCCATGCCAAATCTTTTCAGTCTCCTGGGTAATAGGTTTTGTCGTGCCCTCTTCACAACTGTCTTGGTGTGCTTGGACCATTCTAGTTTGTTGTTGATGTGGAACTAGAATCTCTCAACCTGCTCCACTGCAGCCCCACCGATGAGAATGGGGGCGTGCTCGGTGCTCCTTTTCCTGTAGTCCACAGTAATCTCCTTAGTCTTGGTCACGTTGAGGGACAGGTTGTTATTCTGGCACCACACGGCCAGGTCTCTGACCTCCTCCCTATAGGTTGTCTTGACGTTGTCGGTGATCAGGCCCTACCACTGTTGTGTCGTCTGCAAACTTAATGATGGTGTTGGAGTCGTGCCTGGCCATGGGGTCGTGGGTGAACAGGGAGTACAGGGAGGGGACTAAGCTCCAGTGTTGAGGATCAGCGTGGCAGATGTGTTGTTGCCTACCCTTACCGCCTGGGGGGCGGCCTATTAAAAAGTCCAGGATCCAGTTGCAGAGGGAGGTGTTTAGTCCCAGGGTCCTTAGCTTAGTGATGAGCTTTGAGGGCACTATGGTGTTGAACGCTGAGCTGTAGTCAATGAACAGCATTCTCACTTAGGTGTTCCTTTTGTCCAGGTGGGAAAGGGCAGTGTGAAGTGCAATAGAGATTGCGTCATCTGTGGATCTGTGAGGGCGGTATGCAAATTGGAGTGGCTCTAGGGTTTCTGGGATAATGGTGTTGATGTGAGCCATTACCAGCCTTTTAAAGCACTTCATAGCT
>NC_034202.2:44846553-44871553 GCF_002021735.2 Oncorhynchus kisutch | reverse complement strand
GCTCCACCCACCTGTCCCTACCGGCTAGTTGTAGTGTAACTCCACCACCTGTCCCTACTGGCTAGTTGTATTGTAGCTCCACCCACCTGTCCCTACTGACAAGTTGTGTAGCTCCACCCACCTGTCCCTACCGGCTAGTTGTAGTGTAACTCCACCCACCTGTCCCTACCGGCTAGTTGTAGTGTAGCTCCACCCACCTGTCCCTACCGGCTAGTTGTAGTGTAGCTCCACCCACCCGTCCCTACCGGCTAGTTGTAGTGTAGCTCCACCCACCCGTCCCTACCGGCTAGTTGTAGTGTAGCTCCACCCACCCGTCCCTACTGGCTAGTTGTAGTGTAGCTCCACCCACCCGTCCCTACCGGCTAGTTGTAGTGTAGCTCCACCCACCCGTCCCTACTGGCTAGTTGTAGTGTAACTCCACCCACCCGTCCCTACTGGCTAGTTGTAGTGTAACTCCACCCACCCGTCCCTACCGGCTAGTTGTAGTGTAGCTCCACCCACCCGTCCCTACCGGCTAGTTGTAGTGTAGCTCCACCCACCCGTCCCTACTGGCTAGTTGTAGTGTAACTCCACCCACCCGTCCCTACCGGCTAGTTGTAGTGTAGCTCCACCCACCCGTCCCTACCGGCTAGTTGTAGTGTAGCTCCACCCACCCGTCCCTACCGGCTAGTTGTAGTGTAGCTCCACCCACCCGTCCCTACCGGCTAGTTGTAGTGTAGCTCCACCCACCCGTCCCTACCGGCTAGTTGTAGTGTAGCTCCACCCACCCGTCCCTACTGGCTAGTTGTAGTGTAGCTCCACCCACCCGTCCCTACTGGCTAGTTGTAGTGTAGCTCCACCCACCCGTCCCTACTGGCTAGTTGTAGTGTAGCTCCACCCACCCGTCCCTACTGCTTAGACTGAAGATGTGGCAAAAAAGGAGTGGCAATTTCATCCATTATCATCTGCTGTTATCCTCAGTAATTTTCCATCCAGATTGTCAGACCCCGTTAGCTTGTCATTGTTCATACACAACAATACTTTGTTCAATACTTCCACACGGACTTTACGTCATTCAAATGTACATTTATTGTCTTTCTGGTCCGATATACTTGGATATGTAGTCTACTAGCGGAACAACAGCCAGTGTCTACTAGCTAATAGACATATCCAATACTAATACTAATATCTACTAGCGGAAACCTCCCCGCAACAGCCAGTGAAAGTGCAGGGCGCCAAATTCAAAACAACAATTATCTCAAAATTAAAATGACTCAAGCATACAAGTATGTTACACCATTTTAAAGATATAATTCTTGTTAATCCAGCCAGTGTCTGATTTCAAAAAAGGATTTACAGCGAATGCACCACAAATGTATTATGTTAGGTCACCACCAAGCCACAGAAAAACAGCCATTTTCTCCAGCCAAAGAGAGGAGTCACAAAAAGCAGAAATAGAGATAAAAATGAATCACTAACCTTTGATGATCTTCATCAGATGACACTCATAGGACTTCATGTTACACATGTATGTTTTGTTTGATAAAGTTCATATTTATATAAAATGTTACATTCAGTAGTTCTAAAACATGAAGTGATATTGCAGAGCGCAACATCCATTTATAGAAATACTCATAATAAACATTGATAAAGATATGACTATTATACATTGGAACTTTAGATAACCTTTTCCTTAATGCAACCGCTGTGTCAGATTTTTTTTTTAACTAAGCAATTTCATAAATGTGTCAACTGTGGTTTTCCTAGATATGGCTACTATATTGTGATCACTACATCCGATGGATCTGGATACTGCTTTCAAGCAAATGTCTGCAGCATTAGTAAAGATGTGATCAATACATGTTGATTATTTCATTCCTGTGTGGTTTGTAAATACCCTGGTAGGTTGACTGACATCGTGATCCAGGTTGCAGGCACTGTTTACAGTTTTCTTTTAGTTTTTTTATCCTGAGTGGGCAGCTTGACGAAAGACAGTCAATATTTAAATCACCCAGAAAATATACTTCTCTGTTGATATCACATAATGCGTGCTGTCGGCTAGCTAGCTAATGATACTTGTATGAGCTGTGTAGTAATATTATTCCATTTGCATTGCTACTTATTGCATAATGCTAGCTAGCTAGCTAACATTGAACCTAGTTGATTAACTTTAGCTATGTGCAAATTCATGCAGGGTAGTAAAGTTATGAGATGGAATTACGGTTCATTGTTTAGCTAGCTAGCTAACTAGCTAGCTACAGGTCTAAACAAAAGACTCCACTATGCAAGAAACCATTTCACTCTACCGTTTACACCTTCTGTATCCTGTGGATGTGACACATAAACATAGATTTGATATAGTGTGTGTTTACCAGAGATGGTAAAAATATATATCTATTGTTTATTTTCCTGTAATAATGAATAGAAATTAGCTCATGTTATGACCTTGTCAGTTATATGATATGGTCATTATTTTAATTGGCTAGCCAGCTAGCTTAACGTTAGCTGGCTAGCTTACAAGCTAAAAAACTAACCCAAACATTTAGAAAGTTGTCAGTTATATGATATGGTCATTATTTTAATTGGCTAGCCAGCTAGCTTAACGTTAGCTGGCTAGCTTACAAGCTAAAAAACTAACCCAAACATTTAGAAAGTTGTCAGTTATATGATATGGTCATTATTTTAATTGGCTAGCCAGCTAGCTTAACGTTAGCTGGCTAGCTTACAAGCTAAAAAACTAACCCAAACATTTAGAAAGTTGTCAGTTATATAATATGGTCATTATTTTAATTGGCTAGCCAGCTAGCTTAACGTTAGCTGGCTAGCTTACAAGCTAAAAAACTAACCCAAACATTTAGAACGTTTATTTTAGATGAATGGTTTGACTAAATTCATTTTTAAATGGGTTTATTGGTGTAAAAACAATACAGCAGTCACGCTTTTGTGTTTATAGTTTTTCATAACAACAATGAAAAGTTTGATGTCGGACAACAATAGAACGTTCATGATGTCACCGTGACAACTGTCTACAGACATGTTGATAGACGTAGTGTAAACCAGACTTCAGTCCTGAACTCTTTGATTGTTTACTACACTACTGTACTTACCACATGGCCTCACATGTGAATCCTTAAAGAGATGGGTGGGGCTAAAGGCTTAGGAGGGTGTGAACTATGCTGAATGGGCGGGGCTAAGGCTTAAGAGGGTGTGAATGATGCTGAATGGGCAGGGCTAAAGGCTTAAGAGGGTGTGGACGATGCTGAATGGGCGGGGCTAAGGCTTAAGAGGGTGTGAATGATGCTGAATGGGCAGGGCTAAAGGCTTAAGAGGGTGTGGACGATGCTGAATGGGCAGGGCTAAAGGCTTAAGAGGGTGTGGACGATGCTGAATGGGCAGGGCTAAAGGCTTAAGAGGGTGTGGACGATGCTGAATGGGCGGGGCTAAGGCTTAAGAGGGTGTGAATGATGCTGAATGGGCAGGGCTAAAGGCTTAAGAGGGTGTGGACGATGCTGAATGGGCAGGGCTAAAGGCTTAGGAGGGTGTGAACTATGCTGAATGGGCGGGGCTAAGGCTTAAGAGGGTGTGGACGATGCTGAATGGGCAGGGCTAAAGGCTTAGGAGGGTGTGAACTATGCTGAATGGGCGGGGCTAAGGCTTAAGAGGGTGTGAACATGATGCTGAATGGGCAGGGCTAAGGCTTAAGAGGGTGTGGACGATGCTGAATGGGCAGGGCTAAAGGCTTAGGAGGGTGTGAACTATGCTGAATGGGCGGGGCTAAGGCTTAAGAGGGTGTGGACGATGCTGAATGGGCGGGGCTAAGGCTTAAGAGGGTGTGAACGATGCTGAATGGGCAGGGCTAAAGGCTTAAGAGGGTGTGGACGATGCTGAATGGGCGGGGCTAAGGCTTAAGAGGGTGTGAATGATGCTGAATGGGCAGGGCTAAAGGCTTAAGAGGGTGTGGACGATGCTGAATGGGCAGGGCTAAAGGCTTAAGAGGGTGTGAACATGATGCTGAATGGGCAGGGCTAAAGGCTTAAGAGGGTGTGAACATGATGCTGAATGGGCAGGGCTAAAGGCTTAAGAGGGTGTGGACGATGCTGAATGGGCGGGGCTAAGGCTTAAGAGGGTGTGAACTATGCTGAATGGGCGGGGCTAAGGCTTAAGAGGGTGTGAACAATGCTGAATGGGCAGGGCTAAAGGCTTAAGAGGGTGTGGACGATGCTGAATGGGCGGGGCTAAGGCTTAAGAGGGTGTGAACTATGCTGAATGGGCGGGGCTAAGGCTTAAGAGGGTGTGAACATGATGCTGAATGGGTGGAGACAAAGAAGAGCTCTCCAATAGTAGTACCAAAACATTCGAGGGCCATTTCCTCAATGTATCAAATTTAAAAAAAAAAGCAGAAATACTTTCCCATTGATTCCTCAACTGCAGTGTTTGATATATCTGTACTTGTATCCAATGTAAAAAAAAAACACAATTTCAAATTTTGCTACATAAGCCCGAAGGGAGCCGGTCGGTCACAAATGTGTTTCTGTCCTGGTCTGTCTCTGTGAGGTCTGTTTGTGTTTGTGAACAGAGCCCTAGAACCAACTGGCTGAGGAAGCTCTTCTCCAGGTTCATCTCTCTGTAGGTGAGGGCTTTGTGGGGTCTGTTTGTGAACAGAGCCCTAGAACCAACTGGCTGAGGAAGCTCTTCTCCAGGTTCATCTCTCTGTAGGTGAGGGCTTTGTGAGGTCTGTTTGTGAACAGAGCCCTAGAACCAACTGGCAGAGGGGGCTCTTCTTTAGTGCACTATATAGGGAATAGGGTGCCATAGGGCTCTGGTCTAAAGTAGTGCACTAGATAGGGAATAGGGTGGCATAGGGCTCTGGTCTAAAGTAGTGCACTATATATAGGGAATAGGGTGCCATAGGGTTCTGGTCTAAAGTAGTGCACTATATATAGGGAATAGGGTGGCATAGGGCTCTGGTCTAAAGTAGTGCACTACATAGGGAATAAATCAAATCAAATCCAATGTTATTTGTCACATACACATGGTTAGCAGATGTTAATGCGAGTGTAGCAAAATGCTTGTGCTTCTAGTTCCGACAATGCAGTAATAACCAACAAGTAATCTAGCTAACAATTCCAAAACTACTACCTTATAGACACAAGTGTAAGGGGATAAAGAATATGTACATAAAGATATATGAATGAGTGATGGTACAGAGCGGCATAGGCAAGATACAGTAGATGGTATTGAGTACAGTATATACATATGAGATGATTATGTAAACAAAGTGGCATAGTTAAAGTGGCTAGTGATACATGTATTACATAAAGATGCAGTAGATGATATAGAGTACAGTATATACGTATACATATGAGATGAATAATGTAGGGTATGTAAACATTAAATTAGGTAGCATTGTTTAAAGTGGCTAGTGATATATTTTACATAATTTCCCATCAATTCCCATTATTAAAGTGGCTGGAGTTGAGTCAGTATGTTGGCAGCAGCCACTCAATGTTAGTGGTGGCTGTTTAACAGTCTGATGGCCGTGAGATAGAAGCTGTTTTTTCAGTCTCTCGGTCCCAGCTTTGATGCACCTGTACTGACCTCGCCTTCTGGATGACAGCGGGGTGAACAGGCAGTGGCTCGGGTGGTTGTTGTCCTTGATGATCTTTATGGCCTACTTGTGATATTGGGTAGTGTAGGTGTCCTGGAGGGCAGGTAGTTTGCCCCCGGTGATGCGTAGTGCAGACCTCACTACCCTCTGGAGAGCCTTACGGTTGTGGGCGGAGCAGTTGCCGTACCAGGTGGTGATACAGCCCGACAGGATGCTCTCGATTGTGCATCTGTAGAAGTTTGTGAGTGCTTTTGGTGACAAGCCAAATTTCTTCAGCCTCCTGAGGTTGAAGAGGCGCTGCTGCGCCTTCTTCACGATGCTGTCTGTGTGGTTGGACCAATTAAGTTTGTCTGTGATGTGTACACCGAGGAACTTAAAACTTACTACCCTCTCCACTACTGTTCCATCGATGTGGATAGGGGGGTGTTCCCTCTGCTGTTTCCTGAAGTCCACAATCATCTCCTTAGTTTTGTTGACGTTGAGTGTGAGGTTATTTTCCTGACACCACACTCCGAGGGCCCTCTCCTCCTCCCTGTAGGCCGTCTCGTCGTTGTTGGTAATCAAGCCTACCACTGTTGTGTCGTCCGCAAACTTGATGATTGAGTTGGAGGCGTGCGTGGCCAAGCAGTCGTGGGTGAACAGGGAGTACAGGAGAGGGCTCAGAACGCACCCTTGTGGGGCCCCAGTGTTGAGGATCAGCGGGGTGGAGATGTTGTTGCCTACCCTCACCACCTGGGGCGGCCCGTCAGGAAGTCCAGTGCCCAGTTGCACAGGGCGGGGTCGAGACCCAGGGTCTCGAGCTTGATGACGAGCTTAGAGGGCACTATGGTGTTAAATGCCGAGCTGTAGTCGATGAACAGCATTCTCACATAGGTATTCCTCTTGTCCAGATGGGTTAGGGCAGTGTGGTTGAGATTGCATAGTCCTGTGGACCTATTTGAGCGGTAAGCAAATTGGAGTGGGTCTAGGGTGTCAGGTAGGGTGGAGGTGATATGGTCCTTGACTAGTCTCTCAAAGCACTTCATGATGTCGGAAGTGAGTGTTACGGGGCGGTAGTCATTTAGCTCAGTTACCTTAGCTTTCTTGGGAACAGGAACAATGGTGGCCCTCTTGAAGCATGTGGGAACAACAGACTGGGATAGGGATTGATTGAATATGTCCGTAAACACACCAGCCAGCTGGTCTGCGCATGCTCTGAGGGCGCGGCTGGGGATGCCGTCTGGGCCTGCAGCCTTGCGAGGGTTGACACCTTTAAATATTTTCCTCACGTCGGCTGCAGTGAAGGAGAGTCCGCATGTTTTGGTTGCGGGCCGTGTCAGTGGCACTGTATTGTCCTCAAAACGGGCAAAAAAGTTATTTAGTCTGCCTGGGAGCAAGACATCCTGGTCCGTGACGGGGCTGGTTTTCTTTTTGTAATCCGTGATTGACTGTAGATCCTGCCACATACCTCTTGTGTCTGAGCCGTTGAATTGAGATTCTACTTTGTCTCTATGCTGACGCTTAGCTTGTTTGTTTGCCTTGCGGAGGGAATAGCTACACTGTTTGTATTCGGTCATGTTTCCGGTCACCTTGCCCTGATTAAAAGCAGTGGTTCGCGCTTTCAGTTTCACGCGAATGCTGCCATCAATCCACGGTTTCTGATTTGGGAATGTTTTAATCGTTGCTATGGTAACGACATCTTCAACGCACGTTCTAATGAACTCGCTCACTGAATCAGCGTATTCGTCAATGTTGTTGTTTGATGCAATACGAAACATATCCCAGTCCACGTGATGGAAGCAGTCTTTGAGCGTGGAATCAGATTGGTCGGACCAGCGTTGAACAGACCTCAGCGCGGGAGCTTCTTGTTTTAGTTTCTGTCTGTAGGCAGGGATCAACAAAATGGAGTCGTGGTCAGCTTTTCCGAAAGGAGGGCGGGGCAGGGCCTTATATGCGTCGCGGAAGTTAGAATAGCAATGATCCAAGGTTTTTCCAGCCCTGGTTGAGCAATCGATATGCTGATTCAATTTAGGGAGTCTTGTTTTCAGATTAGCCTTGTTAAAATCACCAGCTACAATGAATGCAGCATCAGGATATATGGATTCCAGTTTGCAAAGAGTAAAATAAAGTTTGTTCAGAGCCATCGATGTGTCTGCTTGGGGGGGAATATATACGGCTGTGATTACCAGAAAGATGTTTGTTTCTGTCGGCGCGATGCGTGGAGAAACCAGCTGGCTGCACCGACTCCGATAGCGTCTCTCCAGTGAGCCATGTTTCTGTGAAGCAAAGAACGTTACAGTCTCTGATGTCCCTCTGGAATGCTACCCTTGCTCAGATTTCAACAACCTTGTTGTCAAGAGACTGGACATTAGCGAGAAGTATGCTAGGGAGTGGCGCACGATGTGCCCGTCTCCGGAGCCTGACCAGAAGACCGCTTCGTTTCCCTCTTTTACGAAGTCGTTTTTTGGGGTCGCCGGCTGGGATCCATTCCGTTGTCCTGGGTGAAAGGCAGAACACAGGATCCGCTTCGCGAAAGTCATATTCTTGGTCGTACTGATGGTGAGTTGACGCTGCTCTTATGTTCAGTAGTTCTTCTCGACTGTATGTAATGAAACCTAAGATGACCTGGGGTACTAATGTAAGAAATAACACGTAAAAAAAACAAAAAACTGCATAGTTTCCTAGGAACGCGAAGCGGCCATCTCTGTCGGCGCCGGAAATAGGGTTCTATAGGGCTCTGGTCTAAAGTAGTGCACTATATAGGGAATAGGGTGCCATAGGGCTCTGGTCTAAAGTAGTGCACTATATAGGGAATAGGGTGCCATAGGGCTCTGGTCTAAAGTAGTGCACTATATAGGGAATAGGGTGCCATAGGGCTCTGGTCTAAAGTAGTGCACTATATAGGGAATAGGGTGGCATAGGGCTCTGGTCTAAAGTAGTGCACTATATATATATAAATATATATATATATATATATATATATATATATATATATACATTTGGGACTCAGACTTGTATTGGAAGGCTACCCGTGTTACCTCTCCAGAGAAATAACTTGAGTTAGTGTGTTCAGTTTGAAGAGTGATTCAACAAGTGCCTGTGTGTGTGTGTGTGTGTGTGTGTGTGTGTGTGTGTGTGTGTGTGTGTGTGTGTGTGTGTGTGTGTGTGTGTGTGTGTGTGTGTGTGTGTGTGTGTGTGTGTGTGCGTGCGTGCGTGCGCCTCGCTTTTAAACCTTTGATTAGTCCAACTGTGTGTTATCATAGTATATTAAACCCAATCTTCACCCTTCGCCTTTATTCACAGGTCTTGTTGTTCTCAATTTAAAAATGTCTGATTGCTTTTCTTCTTCTTTTTTGACCATCTCTTAGTGTGCTTGCCGTTTCACCTTCTCTCTCTCCTCTCCAAACAGACATGAACTAACAAGTATTCTACTAACATTGGGTATCACTGACTTCATTTGATAGATAATAAATACAAAGCAGGTTCAGCAGGTCTAAGAGAGGAACCTCCACAAAACCTAATGTAAAAATACTTAAGAACGGGATAGAAAATACACACATAGAACAGATCTACCTCTTCTTAGACTGGCTTTCAATGAGAACGGCAGATCTATAACACACATTTCTATGTGAATTTGGTCGAGTCGAGTCGCCCCCCCCCCCAAAAAAAAAGTGACATATTCCAGGCTTTGAATGTGTTTTACAGAATTGATTTATGGTGCATTGTGGGAAAATGTTGTAGGTGGAGAAAGAATATCTCTGTCTCGTTAACGTATTTTAAGGCGTGCCTTGTAAAAAGGCTCTATTTGTTTGCACCCGTTAGTGAGAATGCCAATTAAACTGATACGTGGTAGTGGTTTCCTTAACAACGTACTGGTATAGACGACATAAAGTCTCCTTTAATGGTCGACTGTCCTTTTTGATCAGTTTTACCCTTGGAGGAGGGAGGGAGGGGAGGATAGAGAGAGCGAGGGAGGGGAGGATAGAGAGAGGGAGGGAGGGAGGGGAGGAGAGAGAGAGAGAGAGAGAGAGAGAGAGAGAGAGAGAGAGAGAGAGAGAGAGGGAGAGAGAGAGAGAGAGAGAGAGAGAGAGAGAGAGAGAGGGAGGGAGGGAGGGGAGGGAGGGGAGAGAGAGAGAGAGAGAGAGAGAGAGAGAGAGAGAGAGAGAGAGAGAGAGAGAGAGAGAGAGAGAGAGAGAGACAGAGAGAGAGAGAGAGAGAGAGAGGAGAGAGAGAGAGAGAGAGGAGAGAGAGAGAGAGAGAGAGAGAGAAGAGAGAGAGAGAGAGAGAGAGAGAGAGAGAGAGAGAGAGAGAGAGAGAGAGAGAGAGAGACAGAGAGAGAGAGAGAGAGAGAGAGAGAGGAGAGAGAGAGAGAGAGAGAGAGAGAGAGAGAGAGAGAGAAGAGAGAGAGAGAGAGAGAGAGAGAGAGAGGAGAAAGAGAGAGAAGAAGAGACATAGAGAGAGGGAGGGAGGGAGGTCTTGGGAGTCACTGGCAGTTTTGAAGCCTTTGTAAAAGTCTGAAGTGCAAAGTGATGTAAATCACCAGCTGGTATATACAATAATATATATTACATATTTAGTATTAGCATTGTCTCAATAGTTGTGTTAAATACAAATTCAACAAATGGAGTCCTTAATGCTGTTTATTTACTACTTCATAACTGTAAATGATGAGGTAACTAGGTGGGTAAAATACTGTTGGGGTATATTTGTTTGTTAGTGAAGTCCTGCACCGTGTTAAATGGGATATGTGGTGGGTGTTTCCCTAACCGAAATGTATATGGAGGGACAGATCAGAGTTGGGCAGCTGGTTCAAACCTTTCATTCTTTGGCGTGATCCTGGACAACACCCTGTCGTTCTCTGCAAACATCACAGCAGTGACTCGGTCCTGCAGGTTCGGTCTCTACCACATCCNGGAGGGAGGTCTTGGGAGTCACTGGCAGTTTTGAAGCCTTTGTAAAAGTCTGAAGTGCAAAGTGATGTAAATCACCAGCTGGTATATACAATAATATATAATTACATATTTAGTATTAGCAATTGCTCAATAGTTGTTAAATACAATTCAACAAATGGAAGTCCTGTATTGCTGTTTATTTACTACTTCATAACTGTAAATGATGATGTACTGTGGTAAAATACTGTGGGGTATATTTGTTGGTTAGTGAGAGTCCTGCACCGTTTAAGGGATATGTGGTGGTTGTTTCCCTAACAACTAAATGTATATGGAGGGACAGATCAGAGTGGCAGCTGGTTCAAACCTTTCATTCTTTGGCGTGATCCTGGACAACACCCTGTCGTTCTCTGCAAACATCACAGCAGTGACTCGGTCCTGCAGGTTCGGTCTCTACCACATCCGTAGAGTATGACCTTTCCTCACACAGGAAGTGGTGCAGGTTCTAATCCAGGCACTTGTTTATCTCCCATCTTGACTAAAGCACTTCACTGTTGGCTGTGCCATTAAATCCCCTGATGCTAGGACAGCAGAGTCCATCTTCCCCCCTGATGCTAGGACAGCAGAGTCCCTGTCCATCTTCCCCCCTGATGCTAGGACAGCAGAGTCCCTGTCCATCTTCCCCCCTGATGCTAGGACAGCAGAGTCCCTGTCCATCTTCCCCCCTGATGCTAGGACAGCAGAGTCCCTGTCCATCTTCCCCCTGAAGCTAGGACATCAGAGTCCCTGTCCATCTTCCCCCCTGATGCTAGGACAGCAGAGTCCCTGTCCATCTTCCCCCTGAAGCTAGGACATCAGAGTCCCTGTCCATCTTCCCCCCTGATGCTAGGACAGCAGAGTCCCTGTCCATCTTCCCCCCTGATGCTAGGACAGCAGAGTCCCTGTCCATCTTCCCCCCTGAAGCTAGGACATCAGAGTCCCTGTCCATCTTCCCCCCTGAAGCTAGGACATCAGAGGCCCTGTCCATCTTCCCCCCTGATGCTAGGCCAGCAGAGTCCATCTTCCCCCCTGATGCTAGGACAGCAGAGTCCCTGTCCATCTTCCCCCCTGATGCTAGGCCAGCAGAGTCCATCTTCCCCCCTGATGCTAGGACAGCAGAGTCCATCTTCCCCCTGATGCTACGACAGTAGAGTCCATCTTCCCCCCTGATGCTAGGACAGCAGAGTCCCTGTCCATCTTCCCACCTGAAGCTAGGACATCAGAGGCCCTGTCCATCTTCCCCCCTGATGCTAGGCCAGCAGAGTCCCTGTCCATCTTCCCCCCTGATGATAGGACAGCAGAGTCCATCTTCCCCCCTGATGCTAGGACAGCAGAGTCCATCTTCCCCCCTGATGCTAGGACAGCAGAGTCCATCTTCCCCCCTGATGCTAGGACAGCAGAGTCCATCTTCCCCCCTGATGCTAGGACAGCAGAGTCCATCTTCCCCCCTGATGCTAGGACAGCAGAGTCCATCTTCCCCCCTGATGCTAGGACAGCAGAGTCCATCTTCCCCCTGATGCTAGGACAGCAGAGTCCATCTTCCCCCTGATGCTAGGACAGCAGAGTCCATCTTCCCCCCTGATGCTAGGACAGCAGAGTCCATCTTCCCCCCTGATGCTAGGACAGCAGAGTCCCTGTCCATCTTCCCCCCTGATGCTAGGGCAGCAGAGTCCATCTTCCCCCCCTGATGCTAGGACAGCAGAGTCCATCTTCCCCCTTGATGCTAGGACAGCAGAGTCCCTGTCCATCTTCCCCCCTGATGCTAGGACAGCAGAGTCCATCTTCCCCCCTGATGCTAGGACAGCAGAGTCCCTGTCCATCTTCCCCCCTGATGCTAGGACAGCAGAGTCCCTGTCCATCTTCCCCCCTGAAGCTAGGACATCAGAGTCCCTGTCCATCTTCCCCCCTGATGCTAGGACAGCAGAGTCCCTGTCCATCTTCCCCCCTGATGCTAGGACAGCAGAGTCCCTGTCCATCTTCCCCCCTGAAGCTAGGACATCAGAGGCCCTGTCCATCTTCCCCCCTGATGCTACGACAGTAGAGTCCATCTTCCCCCTGATGCTAGGACAGCAGAGTCCATCTTCCCCCTGATGCTAGGACAGCAGAGTCCATCTTCCCCCCTGATGCTAGGACAGCAGAGTCCCTGTCCATCTTCCCCCCTGATGCTAGGACAGCAGAGTCCATCTTCCCCCCTGATGCTAGGACAGCAGAGTCCCTGTCCATCTTCCCCCCTGATGCTAGGACAGCAGAGTCCATCTTCCCCCCTGATGCTAGGACAGCAGAGTCCCCTGTCCATCTTCCCCCCTGATGCTAGGACATCAGAGTCCCTGTCCATCTTCTGAAAACATCTCAACATTCCCCCCTATTCAGAGGATCTCATTTAACCAGGTAGGTTATATTATTCAGGTAGGCCAGTTGAGAACAAGTTCTCATTTACAACTGTGACCTGGTCAAGATAAAGCATAGCAGTGAGACACAAACAACACACAGAGTTACACATAAACAAACGTAACAGTCAATAACACAAAAGAAAAGAAAGATATTAAAATCTATGTACAGTGTGTGCAACTGTAGAAGAGTAGGGAGGTAGGCAATAAATAGGCCCTAGAGGTGAAAATAATTACAATTTAGCATTTAATACTGGAGTGATAGATGTACAGATGAGAATGTGCAAGTAGAGATACTGGGGGGTGTCTGTCTGCTAAATTACTAAAATGTCAATGTTATTTTAATGGTTGAATATATACCTCCATTTCATCTGTTTTGGCCTCTAATCACAGCCTGTTAGGAAACCTTTGTTTTAGGCCTCTAGAAGTGCAGGTGATATAAAACACATAGGATTCATTAATATGGGGTGGCAGGGTAGCCTAGTGGTTAGAGCGGAGGGGTGGCAGGGTAGCCTAGTGGTTAGAGCGGAGGGGTGGCAGGGTAGCCTAGTGGTTAGAGTGGAGGGGCGGCAGGGTAGCCTAGTGGTTAGAGTGGAGGGGGTGGCAGGGTAGCCTAGTGGTTAGAGCGGAGGGGTGGCAGGGTAGCCTAGTGGTTAGAGCGGAGGGGTGGCAGGGTAGCCTAGTGGTTAGAGCGGTATGGGCGGGAGGGTAGCCTAGTGGTTAGAGTGGAGGGGCGGCAGGGTAGCCTAGTGGTTAGAGTGGAGGGGGCGGCAGGTAGCCTAGTGGTTAGAGTGGAGGGGCGGCAGGTAGCCTAGTGGTTAGAGTGGAGGGGCGGCAGGGTAGCCTAGTGGTTAGAGTGGAGGGGGTGGCAGGGTAGCCTAGTGGTTAGAGTGGAGGGGTGGTAGGGTAGCCTAGTGGTTAGAGTGGAGGGGCGGCAGGTAGTCTAGTGGTTAGAGTGGAGGGGTGGCAGGGTAGTCTAGTGGTTAGAGTGGAGGGGCGGCAGGGTAGCCTAGTGGTTAGAGCGGAGGGGTGGCAGGGTAGCCTAGTGGTTAGAGCGGAGGGGTGGCAGGGTAGCCTAGTGGTTAGAGTGGAG
This sequence comes from Oncorhynchus kisutch, assembly GCF_002021735.2. Classification (NCBI taxonomy): domain Eukaryota; kingdom Metazoa; phylum Chordata; class Actinopteri; order Salmoniformes; family Salmonidae; genus Oncorhynchus; species Oncorhynchus kisutch. The sequence goes on along the minus strand of NC_034202.2, from coordinate 44,857,579 downwards.
GGGCGGCAGGTAGCCTAGTGGTTAGAGTGGAGGGGCGGCAGGTAGCCTAGTGGTTTAGAGCGGAGGGGTGCCAGGGTAGCCTAGTGGTTAGAGCGGAGGGGTGGCAGGGTAGCCTAGTGGTTAGAGTGGAGGGGCGGCAGGTAGCCTAGTGGTTAGAGTGGAGGGGCGGCAGGTAGCCTAGTGGTTAGAGTGGAGGGGGCGGCAGGTAGCCTAGTGGTTAGAGTGGAGGGGGCGGCAGGTAGCCTAGTGGTAGAGTGGAGGGGGCGGGCAGGGTAAGCCTAGTGGTTAGAGTGGGGGGGCGGGCAGGGTAGCCTAGTGGTTAGAGTGGAGGGGCGGCAGGGTAGCCTAGTGGTTAGAGTGGAGGGGCGGCAGGGTAGCCTAGTGGTTAGAGTGGAGTGGGCGGCAGGGTAGCCTAGGTGGTTAGAGTGGAGGGGGCGGCAGGGTAGCCTAGTGGTTAGAGTGGAAGGGGCGGCAGGGTAGCCTAGTGGTTGAGTGGAGGGGGCGGCAGGGTAGCCTATGGTTAGAGTGGAGGGGGCAGGGTAGCCTAGTGTTAGTGTGGAGGGGCGGCATGGTAGCCTAGTGGTTAGAGTGGAGGGGCGGCAGGGTAGCCTAGTGGTTAGAGTGGAGGGGCGGCAGGGTAGCCTAGTGGTTAGAGTGGAGGGGCGGCAGGGTAGCCTAGTGGTTAGAGTGGAGGGGCGGCAGGGTAGCCTAGTGGTTAGAGTGGAGGGGCGGCAGGGTAGCCTAGTGGTTAGAGTGGAGGGCGGCAGGGTAGCCTAGTGGTTAGAGTGGAGGGGCGGCAGGGTAGCCTAGTGGTTTAGAGTGGAGGGGCGGCAGGGTAGCCTAGTGGTTAGAGTGGAGGGGCGGCAGGGTAGCCTAGTGGTTAGAGTGGAGGGGCGGCAGGGTAGCCTAGTGGTTAGAGTGGAGGGGCGGCAGGGTAGCCTAGTGGTTAGAGAGGAGGGGCGGCAGGGTGCCCTAGTGGTTAGAGCGGAGGGGCGGCAGGTAGCCTAGTGGTTAGAGCGGAGGGGCGACAGGGTAGCCTAGTGGTTAGAGCGGAGGGGCGGCAGGGTAGCCTAGTGGTTAGAGTGGAGGGGCGGCAGGGTAGCCTAGTGGTTAGAGTGGAGGGCGGCAGGGTAGCCTAGTGGTTAGAGTGGAGGGGCGGCAGGGTAGCCTAGTGGTTAGAGTGGAGGGGCGGCAGGGTAGCCTAGTGGTTAGAGTGGAGGGGCGGCAGGGTAGCCTAGTGGTTAGAGTGGAGGGGTGGCAGGGTAGCCTAGTGGTTAGAGTGGAGGGGTGGCAGGGTAGCATAGTGGTTAGAGTGGAGGGGCGGCAGGGTAGCCTAGTGGTTAGAGTGGAGGGGTGGCAGGTAGTCTAGTGGTTAGAGTGTCGGGGCGGCAGGTATTCTAGTGGTTAGAGTGGAGGGGGCGGCAGGTAGCCTAGTGGTTAGAGTGGAGGGGCGGCAGGTAGCCTAGTGGTTAGAGTGGAGGGGGCGGCAGGTAGCCTAGTGGTTAGAGTGGTGAGGCGGCAGGTAGTCTAGTGGTTAGAGCGTTGAACTAGTAACCAGAAGGTTGCAAGTTCAAACCCCTGAGCTGACAAGGTACAAATCTCTGTTCTGTCCCTGAACAGGCAGTTAATCCACTGTTCCTAGGCCGTCATTGAAAATAAGAATTTGTTCTTAGCTGACTTGTCTTGTAAAATAAAGGTAAAATTAAATATGCTGTAATATACAGAAATCTAGCAGCCAACCTGCTTACTTCAATCCTTTGTAATTACTTTTCACTGTGTTTCATTGCTTTTGACATTATAGTAATTTACAGTAAGCCGGCATCAAGTTCCCGTTAATATCTCACTACTACTTTGGCACTCTCCGGAGATAGGCAGAGATTTCCAGAGATAGTTGGAGATAGTTGGAGATTTCCAGAGATAGTTGGAGATAGTTGGAGATATCCAGAGATAGTCAGAGATAGCCAGAGATAGTCAGAGATAGCCAGCGATAGCCGGAGATAGCCGGAGATAGCCAGAGATAGCCAGAGATAGTCAGAGATAGTCAGAGATAGCCGGAGATAGCCGGAGATAGTCAGAGATAGCCGGAGATAGCCAGAGATAGTCATAGCGTAAAATATATTGTTCAGCCAGGTCACTCGTGATACAAGTCATTATCTCCTCATGTCTGAGGAGGAGATGACAGATAAACCGGCCACTATGGGAAACAGTGAGCACTGTTACGTTACTGTTACGTTTCTGTTACGTTTCTGTTACGTTACTGTTACGTTACTGTTACGTTTCTGTTACGTTTCTGTTACGTTACTGTTACGTTTCTGTTACGTTTCTGTTACGTTACTGTTACGTTTCTGTTACGTTACTGTTACGTTTCTGTTACGTTACTGTTACGTTTCTGTAACATTTCTGTTACGTTACTGTTACGTTTCTGTTACGTTACTGTTTTTGTTGTTGTGGGTGACGGACGTAAGCAGGTGCCTCTGGTGCCAAAGGTTGCATGTTTGAATCGAGAATCTAGAAAGTTAGAAAATTGTTTTTTCAGATTTTGGATTTAAATCTCATAACCTAACCTTAAGATTCAAAAGTTAATGCATAAACCCTAATCTTAAAAAATATGTAATTAAATGCCTAAACATGCATAACCTTAAAACACTGTACGCTTGGAACAATTTAGAAATTTAACATTTGGGAAGCGTGGATTGATAATAACGTCTTCTGATGTGAGACTGTGAGAGTTTGTTGATGATGTTGGTGTAATTACAATTATTTTGAGGACAAGAGTGCGCTCACGAAATGACCCCCCCCCCCAAAAAAAAACGTAAGTGTAAAATGTTTTACTTGCAAAGAACACTGGGTAATATGTCACAGGGTAATTACAGTAATATGCTGTAATTGTAGTTGGTACTGTAAATTAGATGACCATTTCTGCCAGTAAATTACTGTAAATGTGTGTTACAGTGTAAACTTTTAGCTTTGTGTCTAGTTTGGTGTTTAATATGGTTCATATTATATATACTGTATATATAATACTATGTGCAGTGGCCTTCTCCTTTAATACCACCTGACAGTCACTGATGCTGTTTGTGTGTGTGTGTGTGTGTGTGTGTGTGTGTGTGTGTGTGTGTGTGTGTGTGTGTGTGTGTGTGTGTGTGTGTGTGTGTGTGGGGGCGTATGTGTGTGTGTGTGTGTGTGTGTGTGTGTGTGTGTGTGTGTGTGTGTGTGTGTGTGTGTCCCTATGTGTCTCCTGACATTATGCCATTTAAATGCCCTCTTCACTCATTTCTTGGGCGTTTATGACAAGTGTGTGTCAAGTCTTTGTCTGAGCTTGACAGGGAAGACAGGAAGTCTCATAGCTCTGAAGGATATGACATCGTTGTGAAGGACACAGCCTTATCTCACCTCTCTGGTGTCTGAGTGGAGGAGGATGAGACAGACACACACACACACACACACACACACACACACTAAGGCACACAGACACACACACTAAGACACACACACACACACACTAAGGCGCACAGACACAAACACACTAAGACACACACACACACACACTCACACACACACACACACACACACTAAGACACACACACTCACACACACACACACACACACACACACACACACACACACACACACACACACACACACACACACACACACACACTAAGACACACACACTCACACACACACACACACACTAAGACACACACACTCACACACACACACACACACACACACTAAGACACACACACACTCACACACACACACACACTCACTAAGACACACACACACACACACACTCACACACACACACACACACATACACACACACTAAGACACACACACTCACGATCATTCACTGGTCCATCCAGTGTTTCTTCCCAGTCATTGTGACTCCAGTGGAGGGGAGAGTCTTTGAGATGGTAATGACTCTGTTTAAGCTACGAGACTTTGATTAGGTCTCGTCATTAGAGAGAGAGGGAGAGTTATTATTACCTTCTCCTGAAGAGGCTCTTTAGACAACACGATGTCACCGTTATCCCTTCCAAATTCAACGTATTATGGACTACTTTTGACGCGTTCATTCTGCTTACAGGGTTAATTCCACATGGTGACAGGGTTAAAACAGGGTTAAAACAGGGTTAATTCCACATGGTGACAGGGTTAAAACAGGGTTAAAACAGGGTTAATTCCACATGGTGACAGGGTTAAAACAGGGTTAATTCCACATGGTGACAGGGTTAAAACAGGGTTAATTCCACATGGTGACAGGGTTAAAACAGGGTTAATTCCACATGGTGACAGGGTTAAAACAGGGTTAAAACAGGGTTAATTCCACATGGTGACAGGGTTAAAACAGGGTTAAAACAGGGTTAATTCCACATGGTGACAGGGTTAAAACAGGGTTAATTCCACATGGTGACAGGGTTAAAACAGGGTTAATTCCACATGGTGACAGGGTTAAACAGGGTTAAAACAGGGTTAAAACAGGGTTAATTCCACATGGTGACAGGGTTAAAACAGGGTTAAAACAGGGTTAATTCCACATGGTGACAGGGTTAAAACAGGGATAAAACAGGGTTAAAACAGGGTTAAAACAGGAACAAGTTAAAAGGTTACGTTTAGGTATTCATTCAGGGTTTAGGGAAGGATTAAAACAACATTATTTTTAAACGACACACTATTTCTAGCGAAACAAAGCTTCCTGAAGCATTGAGGCTTTCCGGGCCAATTAGGTTAAATAGGTTCATTCCAAAGTTAGACACTATTGGTCAAAAGCATTTAGAGCAGCCAAATGACATCCCACAATCCCCCGTAGCATGTGCAAAGCGTAAACCTTTAGTCTTCTACTGAAACCAATCAGGTTGTTTGACGAAACAAAGATTTGAAAGATTTTCTTTTTCACATTTAACTGTAGTATTTTATAAAGTCAGTGAAGAACAAATTCTTATCTTCAATGACTTCCTACCATGGTTAACTGCCTTGTTCAGGGGCAGAACGACATATATTTTTGACTTTGTCGACTCAGGGATTCGATCCAGCAACCTTTCAGTTACTAGTCCAACACTCTAACCACTAGGCTTCCTGCCGCCCCTCCACTCTAACCACTAGGCTACCTGCCTCCCGTACACTCTAACCACTAGGCTACCTGCCACCCCTCCACTCTAACCACTAGGCTACCTGCTGTCCCTCCACTCTAACCACTAGGCTACCTGCCGCCCCTCCACCCCTCCACTCTAACCACTAGGCTACCTGCCACCCCTCCACTCTAACCACTAGGCTACCTGCCACCCCTCCACTCTAACCACTAGGCTACCTGCCGCCCTTCCACTCTAACCACTAGGCTACCTGCCGCCCCTCCCCTCTAACCACAAGGCTACCTGCCGCCCCTCCCCTCTAACCTCAAGGCTACCTGCCGCCCCTCCACTCTAACCACTAGGCTACCTGCCGCCCCTCCACTCTAACCACTAGTTTACCTGCCGCCTCTACACTCTAACCACTAGGCTACCTGCCGCCCCTCCACTCTAACCACTAGGCTACCTGCCGCCCCTCCACTCTAACCACTAGGCTACCTGCCGCCCCTCCACTCTAACCACTATGCTACCTGCCGCCCTCCACTCTAACAACTAGGCTACCTGCCGCCCCTCCACTCTAACCACTAGTCTACCTGCCGCCCCTCCACTCTATCCACTAGGCTACCTGCCGCCCCTCCACTCTAACCACTAGGATACCTGCCGCCCCTCCACTCTAACCACTAGGCTACCTGCCGCCCCTCCACTCTAACCACTAGGCTACCTGCCGCCCCTCCACTCTAACCACTAGGCTACCTGCCGCCCCTCCACTCTAACCACTAGGCTACCTGCCGCCCCTCCACTCTAACCACTAGGCTACCTGCCGCCCCTCCACTCTAACCACTAGGCTACCTGCCGCCACTCCACTCTAACCACTAGGCTACCTGCCGCCCCTCCACTCTAACCACTAGGCTACCTGCCGCCCCTCCACTCTAACCACTAGTCTACCTGCCGCCCCCTCCACTCTAACCACTAGTCTACCTGCCGCCCCCCCACTCTAACCACTAGTCTACCTGCCGCCCCCCCACTCTAACCACTAGTCTACCTGCCGTACGTCATTGATCACATGCTTCTGATGAAGTGATACAGGAATCGACACACTGCTTGGATGTAAAACTGCTTCGCGATTTAGGCCGGAGATCTTCGGAGCTATTACCAACATGTATCATCAAGTATCATCAAGTATCATCATGTATTCTCGCAGCTTACTAGAGAGCCTTGTGGACTGCGATGTGCTCTGGCTCCAAGAATCACCAGTTCAATACCAGTGCTGGGCACTCTTCTTTTTTTCCCCGGTGAGTACCGAGGGAAGGCATATATCGACGTTCTGGAGACCTTTTCAAATGTGATCAGTCTGTTTTAGAGACTCACATTGGCAGTCTTTGAAGGAAACCCTTTACACACACACTCACACACACTCCGTTATGTGGTGGGCGGACACCGAACAGATGGCAGCAGCCACTTCACTGGTACATAATGCTCAATTATCTGTGTCCAATTTACACCTTTACTGAGAGAGGAGAGGAGAGAGACAGAGAGAGACAGAGAGAGCGAGAGAGAAAGAGAGAGAGAGAGGGAGAGAGAGAGAGGGAGAGAGACAGAGAGAGAGAGAGAGAGAGACTGAGAGAGAGAGAGAGAGAGAGAGAGAGGGAGAGAGACAGAGAGAGAGAGAGAGAGAGAGACAGAGAGAGAGAGAGAGAGAGAGGGAGAGAGGGAGAGAGAGAGAGAGACAGAGAGAGAGAGAGACAGAGACAGAGAGAGACAGAGACACACAGAGAGAGAGAGAGAGAGAGAGAGAGACAGAGACACACAGAGAGAGAGAGAGAGAGAGAGAGAGAGAGAGAGAGAGAGAGAGAGAGTCCAAGAACAAGAAGGGCGAGTATAGAGAGTATAGAGAGTATAGATAGAGAAAAAGGGAGAGAGATGCAGAAGGTGTGGAGCAGAAGGTACGGAGAGATAACCAGGTGAGAATGATGAAGAGATGATAGAGATATATTTCTCAGGTTGAGCACCAGATCTCCTCAGGGAGTTATAGTGCTGACTTACCCAGGAGGACAGGGCCATCATGGGCCTCTGCGTCTGGGTCTCCCTGGTTCTCCTCTGTGGAGTCATGTCTGTCATGGACCACAGCTTCAGCTCCTCCTTGGTCTTCCTGGTCTTCCTGGTTATTTCCTGTGGAAGGGTGGTAACAACAAAGCATCATGTGATAGAAGAAAGTGAAGTAGTATAATAATAATTATAAACTGATTGGTTTGAGTCCCGAATGCTGATTGGCTGACAGCCATGGTGTATCAGACCGTATACCACGGGTATGACAAAACATGTATTTGTACTGCTCTAATTACGTTGGTAACCAGTTTATAACAGCAATGAGGTATACATGGCCCATATACCATAGCTAATGGCTGTGTCCAGGCACTCCGCGTTGCGTCGTGCTTAAGAACATCCCTTAGCCGTGGTATATTGTCTGTATACCACACCGCCTTGGGCCTTATTGCTTAAATAATAATCTGATCTGTTTCTATTTGTTCACATTATTCTCCATATATTGAGCTTTCATTACTTTCTTCTTTCATCTGTTTTAAGTGATTTTAAATCCAAATCCACAATTTGAAAAATGAATTATTGGTGTGTTGTTGTTGTGTTGTCATTGCCTGTTGACCAATCGGAGGTAAAGAGGCATAGCTTCACGTACACACACATGAATGCTAACACACACACACACACACACAAAAACACACACGCGCACAAAAACACACACACACACACACAAAATCACGCACACACACCAAAAAACGCACACGCACAAAAACACACACACACACGCACAAAGACACATACCGTCTGTTGTATTGACATGGATGGATGTGAGGTTAATAGGGTGTTGCCATCAACAGTTAAAAAGATTAAGGTAGTGGACAGGAAGGAGGAGGTTATATCAGGAAGAGAAAGATATAGGACTAGAAACAGGAAGGAGGAGGTTATAGCAGGAAGAGAAAGATATAGGATTAGAAACAGGAAGGAGGAGGTTATAGCAGGAAGAGAAAGATATAGGACTAGAAACAGGAAGGAGGAGGTTATAGCAGGAAGAGAAAGATATAGGACTAGAAACAGGAAGGAGGAGGTTATAGCAGGAAGAGAAAGATATAGGACTAGAAACAGGAAGGAGGAGGTTATATCAGGAAGAGAAAGATATAGGATTAGAAACAGGAAGGAGGAGGTTATAGCAGGAAGAGAAAGATATAGGACTAGAAACAGGAAGGAGGAGGTTATAGCAGAAAGAGGAAGTTATAGGACTAGAAACAGGAAGGAGGAGGTTATATCAGGAAGAGAAAGATATAGGACTAGAAACAGGAAGGAGGAAGTTATAGCAGAAAGATGAAGAGAAAGATATAGGACTAGAAACAGGAAGGAGGAGGTTATAGCAGGAAGAGAAAGATATAGGAGTAGAAACAGGAAGGAGGAGGTTATAGCAGAAGGAGGAAGTTATATGACTAGAAACAGGAAGGAGGAAGTTATAGGACTAGAAACAGGAAGGAGGAGGTTATATCAGGAAGAGAAAGATATAGGACTAGAAACAGGAAGGAGGAAGTTATAGCAGAAAGAGAAAGATATAGGACTAGAAACAGGAAGGAGGAGGTTATAGCAGAAGGAGGAAGTTATATGACTAGAAACAGGAAGGAGGAAGTTATAGAACTAGAAACAGGAAGGAGGAGGTTATATCAGGAAGAGAAAGATATAGGACTAGAAACAGGAAGGAGGAAGTTATAGCAGAAAGAGAAAGATATAGGACTAGAAACAGGAAGGAGGAGGTTATAGCAGAAAGAGAAAGATATAGGAGTAGAAACAGGAAGGAGGAGGTTATATCAGGAAGAGAAAGATATAGGACTAGAAACAGGAAGGAGGAGGTTATAGCAGGAAGAGAAAGATATAGGAGTAGAAACAGGAAGGAGGAGGTTATAGCAGAAGGAGGAAGTTATAGGACTAGAAACAGGAAGGAGGAAGTTATAGCAGAACGATGAAGAGAAAGATATAGGATTAGAAACAGGAAGGAGGAGGTTATAGCAGAAAGAGGAAGTTATAGGACATGAAACAGGAAGGAGGAAGTTATAGCAGAAAGATGAAGAGAAAGATATAGGACTAGAAACAGGAAGGAGGAGGTTATAGCAGAAAGATGAAGAGAAAGATATAGGACTAGAAACAGGAAGGAGGAGGTTATAGCAGAAGGAGGAAGTTATAGGACTAGAAACAGGAAATTAAAATAAGGGGGGAACGACTCCTTGGCTGTTAAACGCAACCATCATCATCATCACCAACGTATTTACCAACGTACTAATTTACTGAAAACATGACAACATACTGGAGTATGCTATGTAATAATTCTGACTGACACTGTAAACTACAGCTCCAGTCCTCTGATGTGACTCGCTGGGTCATAGCTCAATAACCGAGACACAACGTGACTTATACCTTCCTGCTGCACCCAGCTCGTTCCCTGGTATTAATTTAAGCCATCTGGAACACAATGAAAACTTTTTGATTTAAACAAATAAATCAAGTAAGGAAGGTCCTTTCCTCTTCATTTTTTATTTTTTTTATTTTTTATTTCACCTTTATTTAACCGGGTAGGCTAGTTGAGAACACCTTTATTTAACCAGGTAGGCTAGTTGAGAACACCTTTATTTAACCAGGTAGGCTAGTTGAGAACACCTTTATTTAACCAGGTAGGCTAGTTGAGAACACCTTTATTTAACCAGGTAGGCTAGTTGAGAACACCTTTATTTAACCAGGTAGGCTAGTTGAGAACACCTTTATTTAACCAGGTAGGCTAGTTGAGAACACCTTTATTTAACCAGGTAGGCTAGTTGAGAACACCTTTATTTAACCAGGTAGGCTAGTTGAGAACAAGTTCTCATTTGCAACTACGACCTGGCCAAGATAAAGCATAGCAGTGTGAGCAGACAACACAGAGTTACACATGGAGTAAACAATTAACAAGTCAATAACACAGTAGAAAACAAAGGGGGAGTCTATATACAATGTGTGCAAAAGGCATGAGGAGGTAGGCAAATAATTACAATTTTGCAGATTAACACTGGAGTGATGAATGATCAGATGGTCATGTACAGGTAGAGATATTGGTGTGCAAAAGAGCAGAAAAGTAAATAAATAAAAACAGTATGGGGATGAGGTTTGTGAAAAAGGGTGGGCTATTTACCAATAGACTATGTACAGCTGCAGCGATCGGTTAGCTGCTCAGATAGCTGATGTTTGAAGTTGGTGAGGGAGATAAAAGTCTCCAACTTCAGTGATTTTTGCAATTCGTTCCAGTCACAGCCTCTCCAAATCTCCTCCATGGACTTGAACTTTAACCCTAATCCATTTCTCTCCAGGTCTCCTCCATAGACTCTCCAGGTCTCCTCCATAGGCTTCCTTCTCCTCCTTACCTGGCCCTCTCCTTCCTCTGCTTCCTTCTCCTCCCCACCTGGCCCTCTCCTTCCTCTGCCTCCTTCTCCTCCTTACCTGGCCCTCTCCTTCCTCTGCCTCCTTCTCCTCCCCACCTGGCCCTCTCCTTCCTCTGCCTCCTTCTCCTCCTTACCTGGCCCTCTCCTTCCTCTGCCTCCTTCTCCTCCCCACCTGGCCCTCTCCTTCCTCTGCTTCCTTCTCCTCCTTACCTGGCCCTCTCCTTCCTCTGCCTCCTTCTCCTCCTTACCTGGCCCTCTCCTTCCTCTGCTTCCTTCTCCTCCTTACCTGGCCCTCTCCTTCCTCTGCCTCCTTCTCCTCCCCACCTGGCCTTATCCTTCCTCTGCCTCCTTCTCCTCCTTACCTGGCCCTCTCCTTCCTCTGCCTCCTTCTCCTCCCCACCTGGCCCTCTCCTTCCTCTGCCTCCTTCTCCTCCTTACCTGGCCCTCTCCTTCCTCTGCCTCCTTCTCCTCCCCACCTGGCCCTCTCCTTCC